>NC_040896.2:3025407-3307907 GCF_900634795.4 Betta splendens
AGAAGGGAAAGGAGGCCATTTAGTGGTACAGGGTTGGTTGTGTTGGATTTAGGAGCAAATGAACCCACAAGAGCACCAGTGAAGTTTTCATTTTCGTAAAGTGTATCATCCACGGCATGTCCTGGCTCCCAGGCGCTGCATTGCAGCCGCACAGGCTGGGTGAACATCAGAGATTAATTTCCACAACGAGGGTTCATATTAGGTAAACCTGGAGCCTGGATAGTTTTTGGACACTAGCTACTTGAACATTCATAGCCACTTCAAAAGACACCATTCGTTGAGAAAAATAAAGGCACGTGGAGAATGTGCATCGATCCCACTGCGTCTCGCTTGCGAAGCCAAGCTCCTTACCACTTGAAGGCTAATTCCCCTGATTTCCAGGTAATGTCGCAAAAACCCTTTTCCAAGGTCAATAGAGGGGTGATTCTCACAAATCTCTGACTGGGGTCGACTTCCATATTGGTCTGACGCTTCAATTTGTCACTGCCATTTTTGTAGTTGGGTATACATACGTACACCGCACATTGAAAAAAAAATCCTAGATGCAAACCGGCCCTTATCGTGTTTTGTACCACTGATTTAATGCATGTCCTCCAGGCAGATCATTAAATCATGGGTATTTGCTACTACTAAACTAGTAGGTTAATAAGTTTCAAATGTAAGCTTCTTTGGGAGAGAAGAGGAAAGAGAACATTTAGTGTACAGGGTTTTGTTCATTAAGGAGCAAATGAAGCCACCATAGCCCCAAGTGAAGTGTTTTCAATCGGAAAGTATCATACACGAGCCCCCCGGCGCTTGCTACGCAGCCGCAGGGGATGGGAAAAAACTGCACGAGATTTTTTATTTCCTCACAACAGGGTTCAATATACTGAGGCAAACCTGGCTTGGATAGTTTGGACAGTGGGCTATTTGACTGCAGACCACTTCAAAGACAACCATTAGTGAGAAGAAATAAAGGCACATGTAATGTGGGCATCGAGCCCACTGCCTCTCCATGCGAAGGAACGCGCTCTACACTTGAGCTAATTCCTGTATTGTTCAAGCTCTTGTGCAAAACACTTTTAAGGTCATGGAGGGGTGATGTACAATATCTGCATGTATGGGTCGACTTCCTTGTTTGTCGACGCTTCCCAATTTCACTGCCAATTTTTGTAATTGGTTATACAACGTACCACGACATTGATCCTAGATCAAACCTGCCTATCGTGTTATGTACCACTGATTTAAGCATCCAGCAAGCAGAGCATTAGTCATGGTATGTTACATAGCTAAACTAGGTAGGTGTAATAACGTTGCCAATGGAGCTTCTTGTGGAGAGAAAGGAAAGAAGCATTTAGTGGTAAAACAGGGCTTTGTTCAAGTTTAAGGGGAGCAATGAAGCCCACCAACCACAAGTGAAGTGTTTCATATTCGGTAAAGTATCATCACGAGCCCGCAGGCGCTGCCTGCAGCCGCAGGGGATGGTGAACCATGCAGAGATTAATTTCCACAAGAGGGTTCAATATACATGTAGCAAACCTGGCTATGGATAGTTTGGCAGTAGGCTATTTACATGCAGACCACTTCAAAAGACAACCATTAGTGAGAAGAAATAAAGGCCGTGGAGATGTGAGCATCGATCCCACTGCCTCTCGCATGCGAAGCAAGCGCTCTACCACTTGAGCTAATTCCCCTGATTCCAGTTATTGTCGCAAAACATTTTTCAGATCAATAGGAGGGGGATGACAATCTCTGCATGTATGGGGGTCGACTTCCATTTGGTGACGCTTCCAATTTCACTGCAGTTTTGTAGTTGTGTTATACGATACGTAACCGGACATTGTCCTAGATGCAAAACTTGCCTTATCGTGTTATGTACCCACTGATTTAAGCATGCCGCAGGGCAGAGCATAGATCTGGTATTGTTACATAGCTAAACTAGGTTAGGTGTAATACGTTTCCAATGTGAGTTCTTGAAGAAGGGAAGACATTGTAGTGACAGGTTTGTCAATTTAAGGAGCAAATGAAGCCCCGAGCACCAAGTGAAGTGTTTCATTCGGTAAAGTTTATCATACCGAGCTCCGCCAGCGCTGCATTGCAGCCGCAGAGATGGTGTGAACATGCAGAGATTATTCCCACAACGAGGGTTCAATATAGGCAAACCTGGTATGGATAGTTTGGACAATAGGCTATTTGACATGCAGACCACTTCAAAAGACAACCATTAGTGAGAAGAAATAAAGGCACGTGGAGAATGTGGGCATCGATCCACTGCCTCTCGCATGCGAAGCAAGCGCTTACTACCACTTAAGCTAATTCCCTGATTTCCAGTATTGTCGCAAAACACTTTCAGGTCAATAGGAGGGTGATGTACAAATCTCTGCTGTATGGGGTCGACTTCCATTTGTCGACGCTTCCAATTCCCTGCCAATTATTGTTAGTTGGGTATACGATACGTACACGACATTGATCCTAGATGCTAAACCTGCCTTATCGTGTTATGGTTACCACTGATTTTAAGCTGCCACAGGGCAGAGCATTAGATCATGGTATTGTTACTACTAGCTAAACTAGGTAGGTGTAATACCGTTGCCAATGTGAGCTCTTTGAGAGAAAGGAAAGACATTTAGTGTACAGGGTTTTGTTCAATTTAAGGAGCAAATGAAGCCCACACAGAGCACCAAGTGAAGTGTTTTCATTCGGTACAGTATCATACACGAGCCCCCAGGCGCTGCACTGCAGCCGCAGGGGATGGGTGAAATGCAGAGTATTAATTTCCACCACACGAGGGTTCAATATAGGCAAACTGGCTTGGATAGTTTGGACATAACTTTGACATGCAGACCACTTCAAAAGGCAAACCATTAGTGAGAAGAAATAAAGGCACTTAGAATTGGAGCATCGACCCACTGCCTCTCGCATGCGAAGCAAGCGCTCTACCACTTGAGCTAATTCCCTTATTTCCAAGCATTGTCGCAAAACACTTTTTCAGGTCAATAGGAGGGTGATGTACAAATCTCTGCATGTATGGGGTCGACTCCCATGTTGTCGACTCTTCCAATTTCACTGCCAATTATTGTAGTTGGTATACGATAACGTACACCATTTATCCTAGATGCAAACCTGCCTTATCGTGTTATGTACCACTGATTTAAGCATGCCGCAGGCAGAGCATAATCATGGTATTGTTACAATGCTAAACTAGGTAGGTGTAATAGTTGTCCATGTGGCTTCTTTGGAGAGAAAGGAAAGAACATTTAGTGGTAACAGGGTTTTGTTCAATTTAAGGAGCAATGAAGCCCCACCAGAGCACCAAGTGAAGTGTTTTCATTGGTAAAGTATCATACACAGCTCCCCAGGCGCTGCTGCAGCGCAGGGGATGGGTTGAACATGCAGAGATTAATTTCCAACAGGGTTCAATTAGCAAACCTGGCTATGGATAGTTTGGACAGTAGGCTATTTGACATGCAGACCACTTCAAAAAGACAACCATTTAGGAGAAGAATAAAGGCACGTGGAGATGTGGGCATCGATCCCATTGCCTCTCGCATGCGAAGGAAGCACTCTACCACTTGAGCTAATTCCCCATTTCCAGTTATCTGTCGCAAAACACTTTTCAGATCAATAGGAGGGGTGATGTACAAATCTCTGCATGTATGGGTCGACTTCCATGATTGGGTGACGCTTCCAATTTCACTGCCAATTATGTGTTGGGTATACGATACGTACACGACATTGTCCTAGATGTCAAAACCTGCCATATCGTGTATTATGTACCACTGATTTAAGCATGCCGAGGGCAAGAGCATTAATCATGGTATTGTTACATACTAAACTAGGTAGGTGTAATAACTTGCCAATGTAGCTTTCTTGGAGAGAAGGAAAGAACATTTAGTGACAGGGTTTTGTCAATTTAAGGAGCAAATGAAGCCCACCAGAGCACCAAGTGAAGTGTTTCATTCGGTAAAGTATCATACACGAGCCCCCAGTGCGCTGCATCAGCCCGAGGATGGTGAAACATGCAGAGATTAATTTCCACAACGAAGGTTCATATATGGCAAACCTGGCTATGGATAGTTTGGACATAGAGCTATTTGAACATGCAGACCACTTCAAAAGACAACCATTAGTGAGAAGAAATAAAGGCACGTGGAGAATGTGGGCATCGATCCCACTGCCTCTCGCATGCTGAAGCAATGCCTCTACCACTGAGCTAATCCCCTTGATTTCCAGTATTGTCGCAAAACACTTTTCATTCAATAGGAGGGGGTGATGTACAAATCTCTGCATGTATGGGGTCGACTTCCATATTGGTTGACGCTTCCAATTTCACTGCCAATTATTGTAGTTGGGTATACGATACGTACACGACATTGATCCTAGATGCAAAACCTTGCCTTATCGTGTTATGTACCACTGATTTAAGCATGCCACAGGGCAAGCATAGATCATGGTATTGTTACATAGCTAAACTAGGTAGGTGAATAACGTTGCCAATGTGAGCTTCTTTGGAGAGAAAGGAAGAAGCTTTAGTGGTACAGGGTTTGTTCAATTTAAGGAGCAAATGAAGCCCACCAGACCACCAAGTGAAGTGTTTTCATTCGGTAAAGTATCAACACGAGCTCCCCAGGCGCTGCACATGCAGCGCAGGGGATGGTGAACATGCCGAGATTAATTTCCACAAGGAGGGTTCAATATAGGCAAACCTGGATTGGATAGTTTGGACAATAGGCTATTGACATGCAGACCCTTCAAAAGACAACCATTAGTGAGAAGAAATAAAGGCACATGAGAATGTGGCATCATCCCACTGCCTCTCGCCTGCGAGAAGCGCTCTACCATTGAGCTAATCCCCTGATTTCCGGCATTTGCCCAAAACACTTTTCAGTCAATAGGAGGGGGTGTATGTACAAATCTCTGCATGTATGGGTCGACTTCCATATTGGTTCACGCTCAATTTCACTGCCAATTATTGTAGTTGGGTATACGATACGTACAGCACATTGATCCTAGATGCAAAACTGCCTTAGCGTGTTATGTACCACTGATTAAGCATGCCGCAGGCAGAGCATTAAATCAGTATTGTTACATAGCTAAACTAGGTAGGTGTAATAACGTTGCCAATGTGAGCTTCTTTGAAGAGAAGGGAAAGAACATTTAGTGGGACAGGGTTTTGTTCATTTAAGGAGCAAATGAAGCCCACCAGAGCACCAAGTGAAGTGTTTTCATATTGGTAAAGTATCATACACGAGCCCCCACGCGCTGCGCTGCAGCCGGGAGGGATGGGTGAAAACGCAGAGATTAATTTCCACAACGAGGGTTCAAATAGGCAAACCTGGCTGGATAGTTTGGACAGTAGGCTATTTGACATGCAGACCACTTCAAAGACAACCATTAGTGAGAGAAATAAAGGCACATGAGAATGTGGCATCGATCCCACTGCCTCTCGCATGCGAAGCAAGCGCTTACACCACTTGAGCTAATTCCCTATTTCCAAGCTTTGTCGCAAAACACTTTTAGGTCAATAGGAGGGTGATGTACAAATCTCTGCATGTATGGGGTCGACTTCCATTTTGTCGACGCTTCCAATTTCACTGCCAATTATTGTAGTTGGGTATAGACGAACGTACACGACATTGATCCTAGATGCAAAACCTGCCTTATCTGTTATGTACCACTGATTTAAGCATACCAGAGGCAGAAGCATTAGATCATGGTATTGTTACATAGCTAAACTAGGTAGGTTATAACGTTGCCAATGTGAGCTTCTTTGGAGAGAAAGGAAAGAAGCATTTAGTGGTACAGGGTTTGTTCAATTAAGGAGCAATGAAGCCCAACACAAGACCAAGTGAAGTGTTTCATTCGGTAAAGTATCATACACGAGCCGCCCAGGCGCTGAACTGCAGCCGCAGGGGATGGTGAACATCAGAGATTATTTCCACAACGAGGGTTCAATATACAGAGCAAACTTGGCTATGGATAGTTTTTGGGCAGTAGGCTATTTGACATGCAGACCACTTCAAAGACAACCATTAGTGAGAAGAAATAAAGCACGTAGAATGTGGGCATCGATCCCACTGCCTCTCCATGCGAAGCAGACGCTCTACCACTTGAGCTAATTCCTCGATTTCCAGTTATTGTCGCAAAACACTTTTCAGGTCAATAGGAGGGTGATGTACAAATCTCTGCATGTATGGGGTCGACTTCCATATTGGTCGACGCTTCCCAATTTCACTGCCAATTATGTAGTTGGTATACGAAACGTACACGACATTGATCCTAGATGCAAAACCTGCCTTATCGTGTTATGTACCACTGATTTAAGCATGCCCGCAGGGCAGAGCATTAGATCATGGTATTGTTACATAGCTAAACTAGGTAGGTGTAATAACGTGCCAATGTGAGCTTCTTTGAGAGAAAAAAGAAGCATTTAGTGGTACAGGGCTTGTTCAATTTAAGGAGCTGAAGCCCACCAGACCATCCAAGTGAAGTGATTTCTTCGGTAAAGTAATCATACACGAGCTCCCCAGGCGCTGCACTGCAGCCGCAGGGGATGGTGAAACATGCAGAGATTAATTTCCACAAGAGGGTTAATATAATGTAGCAACCTGGCTATGGATAGTTGGGCAGTAGGCTTTTGACATGCAGACCACTTCAAAAGAAACCTTAGTGAGAAGAAATAAAGGCACATGGAGAATGTGGGCATCGATCCCACTGCCTCTCCATGCGAAGCAAGCGCTCTACCACTGACTAATTCCCCTGATTCCAGTTATTGTCGCAAAACACTTTTTCAGGTCAAATAGGAGGGGTGATGTACAAATCTCTGCATGTATGGGTCGACTTCCATATGGTTCGACGCTTCCAATTTCACTGCCAGTTATTGTAGTTGGGTATACGATACGTACACGACATTGATCCTAGATGCAAAACTGCCTTATCGTGTTATTGTACCACTGATTTAAGCATCCAGGGCAGAGCATTAGATATGGTATTGTTCACATAGCTAAACTAGGTAGGTGTAATAACGTTGCCAAGTGAGCTTTCTTTGGAGAGAAGGGAAAGAAACATTTAGTGGTACAGGGTTTTGTTCAATTTAAGAGCAATGAAGCCCACCAGAGTCCAAGTGAAGTGTTTTATTGGTAAAGTATCATACACAGCCCGCCAGCGCTGCATCTGCAGCCGGAGGGATGGGTGACACGCAGATTAATTTCCACAACGAGGGTTCAATATAGGCAAACCTGGCTTGGATAGTTTGGACAGTAGGCTATTTGACATGCAGCCCACTTTAAAAGACAACCATTAGTGAGAAGAAATAAAGGCACATGGAGAATGTGGGCATCGATCCCACTGCCACTCGCATGCGAAGCAAGCGGTGTACCACTTGAGCTAATTCCCCTGATTTTCAAGAATCGTTGCAAAACACTTTTCAGGTCAATAGGAGGTGTGATGTACAAATCTGCATGTATGGGGTCGCATTCCATGTTTGTCGACGCTTCCAATTTCGCTGCCAATTTTTGTAGTTGGGTATTTGATACGTACACAACATTGATCCTAGATGCAAAACCTGCCTTATCGTGTTATGTACCACTGATTTAAGCATGCCACAGGGCAGAGCATTAGATCATGGTATAGTTCCATAGCTAAACTAGGTAGGTGTAATAACGTTGCCAATGTGAGCTTCTTTGGAGAGAAAGGAAAGAAGCATTTAGTGGTACAGGGTTTTGTTCAATTTAAGGAGCAAATGAAGCCCACCAGAGCACCAAGTGAAGTGTTTCATTGCGTAAAGTATCATACACGAGCCCGCGAGGCGCTGCACTGCAGCCGCAGGGGATGGGTGAACATGAAGAGCTTAATTTCCACAACGATGGTTCAATATACATGTAGGCAAACCTGGCTATGGATAGTTTGGACAGTAGGCTATTTGACATGCAGACCACTTCAAAAGGCAACCATTAGTGAGAAGAAATAAAGGCACATGTAGAATGTGAGCATCGATCCCACTGCCTCTCGCATGCGAAGGAAGCGCTCTACCACTTGAGCTAATTCCCTTGATTTCCAAGCATTGTCGCAAAACACTTTTTAGGTCAATAGGAGGGGTGATGTACAAATCTCTGCATGTATGGGGTCGACTTCCATGTTTGTCGACGCTTCCAATTTCACTGCCAATTATTGTAGTTGGGTATACGAAACGTACACGACATTGATCCTAGATGCAAAACCTGCCTTATCGTGTTATGTACCACTGATTTAAGCATACCAGAAGGCAGAGCATTAGATCATGGTATTGTTACATAGCTAAACTAGGTAGGTGTAATAACGTTGCCAATGTGAGCTTCTTTGGAGAGAAAGGAAAGAAGCATTTAGTGGTACAGGGTTTTGTTCAATTTAAGGAGCAAATGAAGCCCACCAGAGCACCAAGTGAAGTGTTTTCAATTGGTAAAGTATCATACACGAGCCCGCCACGCGCTGCGCTGCAGCCGGAGGGGATGGGTGAAAACGCAGAGATTAATTTCCACAACGAGGGTTCAATATAGGCAAACCTGGCTTGGATAGTTTGGACAGTAGGCTATTTGACAAGCAGACCACTTCAAAAGACAACCATTAGTGAGAAGAAATAAAGGCACGTGGAGAATGTGGGCATCGATCCCACTGCCTCTCGCATGCGAAGCAAGCGCTCTACCACTTGACCTAATTCCACTGATTTCCAGTTATTGTCGCAAAACACTTTTCAGGTCAATAGGAGGGGTGATGTACAAATCTCTGCATGTATGGGGTCGACTTCCATATTGGTCGACGCTTCCAATTTCACTGCCAGTTATTGTAGTTGGGTATACGATACGTACACGACATTGATCCTAGATGCAAAACTTGCCTTATCGTGTTATGTACCACTGATTTAAGCATACCGCAGGGCAGAGCATTAGATCATGGTATTGTTACATAGCTAAACTAGGTAGGTGTAATAACGTTGCCAATGTGAGCTTCTTTGCAGAGAAGGGAAAGATGCATTTAGTGGTACAGGGTTTTGTTCAATTTAAGGAGCAAATGAAGCCCACCAGAGCACCAAGTGAAGTGTTTTCATTCGGTAAAGTATCATACACGAGCCCGCCAGGCGCTGCATTGCAGCCGCAGCGGATGGGTGAACATGCAGAGATTAATTTCCACAACGAGGGTTCAATATAGGCAAACCTGGATATGGATAGTTTGGACAATAGGCTATTTGACATGCAGACAACTTCAAAAGACAAACATTAGTGAGAAGAAAAACAGGCACGTGGAGAATGTGGGCATCGATCCCACTGCCTCTCGCATGCGAAGCAAGCGCTCTACCACTTGAGCTTATTCCCCTGATTTCCAGTTATCGTCGCAAAACACTTTTCAGGTCAATAGGAGGGGTGATGTACAAATCTCTGCATGTATGGGGTCGACCTCCATGTTTGTCAACGCTTCCAATTTCGCTGCCAATTATTGTAGTTGGGTATACGATACGTACACGACATTGATTCTAGATGTAAAACCTGCCTTATCGTGTTATTTACCACTGATTTAAGCATGCCACAGGGCAGAGCATTAGATCATGGTATTGTTACATAGCTAAACTAGGTAGGTGTAATAACGTTGCCAATGTGAGCTTCTTTGGAGAGAAAGGAAAGAAGCATTTAGTGGTACAGGGTTTTGTTCAGTTTAAGGAGCAAATGAAGCCCACCAGAGCACCAAGTGAAGTGTTTTCATTCGGTAAAGTATCAAACACGAGCTCCCCAGGGCGCTGCACTGCAGCCGCAGCGGATGGGTGAACATGCAGAGATTAATTTCCACAACGAGGGTTCAATATAGGCAAACCTGTCTATGGATAGTTTGGACAATAGGCTATTTGACATGCAGACCACTTCAGAAGACAACCATTACTGAGAAGAAATAAAGGCACGTGGAGAATGTGGGCATCGATCCAATGCCTCTCGCATGCGAAGGAAGAGCTCTACCACTTGAGCTAATTCCCCTGATTTTTAAGAATCGTTCCAAAACACTTTTCAGGTCAATAGGAGGGGTGATGTACAAATCTCTGCATGTATGGGGTCGACTTCCATGTTGGTCGACGCTTCCAATTTCACTGCCAATTTTTTTAGTTGGGTATACGATATGTACACGACATTAATCCTAGATGTAAAACCTGCCATATCGTGTTATGTACCACTGATTTAAGCATGCCACAGGGCAGAGCATTAGATCATGGTATTGTTACATAGCTAAACTAGGTAGGTGTAATAACGTTGCCAATGTGAGCTTCTTTGGAGAGAAAGGAAAGAAGCATTTAGTGGTGCAGGGTTTTGTTCAATTTAAGGAGCAAATGAAGCCCACCAGAGCACCAAGTGAAGTGTTTTCATTCGGTAAAGTATCATACACGAGCCCCCCAGGCGCTGCGCTGCAGCCGCAGGGGATGGGTGAAAACGTAGAGATTAATTTCCACAACGAAGGTTCAATATAGGCAAACCTGGCTTGGATAGTTTGGACATTATGATATTTGACATGCAGACCACTTCAAAAGACAACCATTAGTGAGAAGAAATAAAGGCACGTGGAGAATGTGGGCATCGATCCCACTGCCTCTCGCATGCTAAGCAAGTGCTTCACCACTTGAGCTAATTCCCCTTATTTCCAAGCATTGTCGCCAAACACTTTTCAGGTCAATAGGAGGGGTGATGTACAAATCTCTGCATGTATGGGGTCGACTTCCATATTGGTCGACGCTCCCAATTTCACTGCCAATTATTGTAGTTGGGTATACGATACGTACACGACATTGATCCTAGATGCAAAACCTGCCTTATCGTGTTATGTACCACTGATTTAAGCATGCCACAGGGCAGAGCATTAGATCATGGTATTGTTACATAGCTAAACTAGGTAGGTGTAATAACGTTGCCAATGTGAGCTTCTTTGGAGAGAAAGGAAAGGAGCATTTAGTGGTACAGGGTTTTGTTCAATTTAAGGAGCAAATGAAGCCCACCAGAGCACCAAGTGAAGTGTTTTCATTCGGTAAAGTATCAAACACGAGCTCCCCAGGGCGCTGCACTGCAGCCGCAGCGGATGGGTGAACATGCAGAGATTAATTTCCACAACGAGGGTTCAATATAGGCAAACCTGTCTATGGATAGTTTGGACAATAGGCTATTTGACATGCAGACCACTTCAAAAGACAACCATTAGTAAGAAGAAATAAAGGCACATGTAGAATGTGAGCATCGATCCCACTGCCTCTCGCATGCGAAGGAAGAGCTCTACCATTTGAGCTAATTCCCCTGATTTTTAAGAATCGTTCCAAAACACTTTTCAGGTCAATAGGAGGGGTGATGTACAAATCTCTGCATGTATGGGGTCGACTTCCATGTTGGTCGACGCTTCCAATTTCACTGCCAATTTTTTTAGTTGGGTATACGATATGTACACGACATTAATCCTAGATGCAAACCTGCCATATCGTGTTATGTACCACTGATTTAAGCATGCCACAGGGCAGAGCATTAGATCATGGTATTGTTACATAGCTAAACTAGGTAGGTGTAATAACGTTGCCAATGTGAGCTTCTTTGGAGAGAAAGGAAAGAAGCATTTAGTGGTGCAGGGTTTTGTTCAATTTAAGGAGCAAATGAAGCCCACCAGAGCACCAAGTGAAGTGTTTTCATTCGGTAAAGTATCATACACGAGCCCCCCAGGCGCTGCGCTGCAGCCGCAGGGGATGGGTGAAAACGTAGAGATTAATTTCCACAACGAAGGTTCAATATAGGCAAACCTGGCTTGGATAGTTTGGACATTATGATATTTGACATGCAGACCACTTCAAAAGACAACCATTAGTGAGAAGAAATAAAGGCACGTGGAGAATGTGGGCATCGATCCCACTGCCTCTCGCATGCTAAGCAAGTGCTTCACCACTTGAGCTAATTACCCTTATTTCCAAGCATTGTCGCCAAACACTTTTCAGGTCAATAGGAGGGGTGATGTACAAATCTCTGCATGTATGGGGTCGACTTCCATATTGGTCGACGCTCCCAATTTCACTGCCAATTATTGTAGTTGGGTATACGATACGTACACGACATTGATCCTAGATGCAAAACCTGCCTTATCGTGTTATGTACCACTGATTTAAGCATGCCGCAGGGCAGACCATTAGATCATGGTATTGTTACATAGCTAAACTAGGTAGGTGTAATAACGTTGCCAATGTGAGCTTCTTTGGAGAGAAGGGAAAGAAGCATTTAGTGGTACAGGGTTTTGTTCAATATAAGGAGCAAATGAAGCCCACCAGAGCACCAAGTGAAGTGTTTTCATTCGGTAAAGTATCATACACGAGCTCCCCAGGCGCTGCACTACAGCCGCAGGGGATGGGTGAACACGCAGAGATTAATTTCCACAACGAGGGTTCAATATAGGCAAACCTTGCTTGGATAGTTTGGACATTATGATATTTGACATGCAGACCACTTCAAAAGACAACCATTAGTAAGAAGAAATAAAGGCACATGTAGAATGTGAGCATCGATCCCACTGCCTCTCGCATGTGAAGGAAGAGCTCTACCACTTGAGCTAATTCCGTTGATTTTCAGTTATTGTCGCAAAACACTTTTCAGGTCAATAGGAGGGGTGATGTACAAATCTCTGCATGTATGGGGTCGACTTCCATATTGGTCGACGCTCCCAATTTCACTGCCAATTATTGTAGCTGGGTATACGAAACGTACACGACATTGATCCTAGATGCAAAACCTGCCTTATCGTGTTATGTACCACTGATTTAAGCATACCAGAGGGCAGAGCATTAGATCATGGTATTGTTACATAGCTAAACTAGGTAGGTGTAATAACGTTGCCAATGTGAGCTTCTTTGGAGAGAAAGGAAAGAAGCATTTAGTGGTACAGGGCTTTGTTCAATTTAAGGAGCTGAAGCCCACCAGACCATCCAAGTGAAGTGATTTCATTCGGTAAAGTATCATACACGAGCTCCCCAGGCGCTGCACTGCAGCCGCAGGGGATGGGTGAACATGCAGAGATTAATTTCCACAACGAGGGTTCAATATACATGTAGGCAAACCTGGCTATGGATAGTTTGGGCAGTAGGCTATTTGACATGCAGACCACTTCAAAAGACAACCTTAAGTGAGAAGAAATAAAGGCACGTGGAGAATGTGGGCATCGATCCCACTGCCTCTCGCATGCGAAGCAAGCGCTCTACCACATGACCTAATTCCCCTGATTTCCAGTTATTGTCGCAAAACACTTTTCAGGTCAATAGGAGGGGTGATGTACAAATCTCTGCATGTATGGGGTCGACTTCCATATTGGTCGATGCTCCCAATTTCACTGCCAATTATTGTAGTTGGGTATACGATACGTACACGACATTGATCCTAGATGCAAAACCTGCCTTATCGTGTTATGTACCACTGATTTAAGCATACCAGAGGGCAGAGCATTAGATCATGGTATTGCTACATAGCTAAACTAGGTAGGTGTAATAACGTTGCCAATGTGAGTTTCTTTGGAGAGAAAGGAAAGAAGCATTTAGTGGTACAGGGCTTTGTTCAATTTAAGGAGCTGAAGCCCACCAGACCATCCAAGTGAAGTGATTTCATTCGGTAAAGTATCATACACGAGCTCCCCAGGCGCTGCACTGCAGCCGCAGGGGATGGGTGAAAACGCAGAGATTAATTTCCACAACGAAGGTTCAATATAGGCAAACCTGGCTTGGATAGTTTGGACATTATGATATTTGACATGCAAACCACTTAAAAAGACAACCATTAGTGAGAAGAAATAAAGGCACGTGGAGAATGTGGGCATCGATCCCACTGCCTCTCGCATGCTAAGCAAGTGCTTCACCACTTGAGCTAACTCCCCTTATTTCCAAGCATTGTCGCAAAACACTTTTCAGGTCAATAGGAGGGGTGATGTACAGATCTCTGCATGTATGGGGTCGACTTCCATATTGGTCGACGCTCCCAATTTCACTGCCAATTATTGTAGTTGGGTATACGATACGTACACGACATTGATCCTAGATGCAAAACCTGCCTTATCGTGTTATGTACCACTGATTTAAACATGCCGCAGGGCAGAGCATTTGATCATGGTATTGTTACATAGCTAAACTAGGTAGGTGTAATAACGTTGCCAATGTGAGCTTCTTTGGAGAAAAGGGAAAGAAGCATTTAGTGGTACAGGGTTTTGTTCAATTTAAGAAGCAAATGAAGCCCACCAGAGCACCAAGTGAAGTGTTTTCATTCGGTAAAGTATCATACACGAGCTCCCCAGGCGCTGCACTACAGCCGCAGGGGATGGGTGAACACGCAGAGATTAATTTCCACAACGAGGGTTCAATATAGGCAAACCTGGCTTGGATAGTTTGGACATTATGATATTTGACATGCAGACCACTTCAAAAGACAACCATTAGTGAGAAGAAATAAAGGCACGTGGAGAATGTGGGCATCGATCCCACTGCCTCTCGCATGCTAAGCAAGTGCTTCACCACTTGAGCTAATTCCCCTTATTTCCAAGCATTGTCGCCAAACACTTTTCAGGTCAATAGGAGGGGTGATGTACAAATCTCTGCATGTATGGGGTCGACTTCCATATTGGTCGACGCTCCCAATTTCACTGCCAATTATTGTAGTTGGGTATACGATACGTACACGACATTGATCCTAGATGCAAAACCTGCCTTATCGTGTTATGTACCACTGATTTAAGCATGCCACAGGGCAGAGCATTAGATCATGGTATTGTTACATAGCTAAACTAGGTAGGTGTAATAACGTTGCCAATGTGAGCTTCTTTGGAGAGAAAGGAAAGAAGCATTTAGCGGTACAGGGTTTTGTTCAATTTAAGGAGCAAATGAAGCCCACCAGAGCACCAAGTGAAGTGTTTTCATTCGGTAAAGTATCCTACACAAGCTCCCCAGGCGCTGCACTACAGCCGCAGGGGATGGGTGAACATGCAGAGAATAATTTCCACAACGAGGGTTCAATATACATGTAGGCAAACCTGGCTATAGATAGTTTGGACCGTAGGCTATTTGACATGCAGACCACTTCAAAAGACAACCATTAGTGAGAAGAAATAAAGGCACGTGGAGAATGTGGGCATCGATCCCACTGCCTCTCGCATGCGAAGCAAGCGCTCTACCACTTGAGCTTATTCCCCTGATGTCCAAGCATTGGAAAACACTTTTCAGGTCAATAGGAGGGGTGATGTACAAATCTCTGCATGTATGGGGTCGACTTCCTCGTTGGTCGACACTTCCAATTTCACTGCCAATTATTGTAGTTGGGTATACGATACGTACACAACATTGATCCTAGATGCAAAACCTGCCTTATCGTGTTATGTACCACTGATTTAAGCTTGCCACAGGGCAGAGCATTAGATCATGGTATTGTTACATAGCTAAACTAGGTAGGTGTAATAACGTTGCCAATGTGAGCTTCTTTGGAGAGAAAGGAAAGAAGCATTTAGTGGTACAGGGTTTTGTTCAATTTAAGGAGCAAATGAAGCCCACCAGAGCACCAAGTGAAGTGTTTTCATTCGGTAAAGTATCATACACGAGCTCCCCAGGCGCTGCACTGCAGCCGCAGCGGGTGGGTGAACACGCAGAGATTAATTTCCACAACGAGGGTTCAATATAGGCGAACCTTGCTTGGATAGTTTGGACAATAGGCTGTTTGACATGCAGACCACTTCAAAAGACAACCATTAGTGAGAAGAAATAAAGGCACGTGGAGAATGTGGGCATCGACCCCACTGCCACTCGCATGCAAAGCAAGCGCTCTACCACTTGGGCTAATTCCCCTTATTTTCAAGCATCGTTGCAGAACACTTTACAGTTTAAAAGTAGGGGTGATGTACAAATCTCTGCATGTATGGGGTCGACTTCCATGTTTGTCGACGCTTCCAATTTCGCTGCCAATTTTTGTAGTTGGGTATACAATACGTACACGACATTGATCCTAGATGCAAAACCTGCCTTATCGTGTTATGTCTTAGTGATTTAAGCATGCCACAGGGCAGAGCATTAGATCATGGTATTGTTACATAGCTAAACTAGGTAGGTGTAATAACGTTGCCAATGTGAGCTTCTTTGGAGAGAAAGCAAAGAAGCATTTAGTGGTACAGGGTTTTTTTCAATTTAAGGAGCAAATGAAGCCCACCAGAGCACCAAGTGAAGTGTTTTCATTCGGTAAAGTATCATACACGAGCTCCCCAGGCGCTGCACTGCAGCCGCAGGGGATGGGTGAACATGCAGAGATTAATTTCCACAACGAGGGTTCAATATAGGCAAACCTGGCTATGGATAGTTTGGACAGTAGGCTATTTGACATGCAGACCACTTCAAAAGACAACCATTAGTGAGAAGAAATAAAGGCACATGGAGAACATGGGCATCGATCCCAGTGCCTCTCGCATGCTAAGCAAGCGCCCTACCACTTGAGCTAACTCCCCTGATTCTCAAGGCTCGTTGCAAAACACTTTTCAGGTCAATAGGAGGGGTGATGTACAAATCTCTGCATGTATGGGGTCGACTTCCATGTTTGTCAACGCTTCCAATTTCGCTGCCAATTATTGTAGTTGGGTATACGATACGTACACGACATTGATCCTAGATGCAAAACCTGCCTTATCGTGTTATGTACCACTGATTTAAGCATGCCACAGGGCAGAGCATTAGATCATGGTATTGTTACATAGCTAAACTAGGTAGGTGTAATAACGTTGCCAATGTGAGCTGCTTTGGAGAGAAAGGAAAGAAGCATTTAGTGGTACAGGGTTTTGTTCAATTTAAGGAGCAAATGAAGCCCACCAGAGCACCAAGTGAAGTGTTTTCATTCGGTAAAGTATCATACACGAGCTCCCGAGGCGCTGCACTGCAGCCGCAGGGGATGGGTGAACATGCAGAGATTAATTTCCACAACGAGGGTTCAATATACATGTAGGCAAACCTGGCTATGGATAGTTTGGACAGTAGGCTATTTGACATGCAGACCACTTCAAAAGACAACCATTAGTGAGAAGAAATAAAGGAACATGGAGAATGTGGGCATCGATCCCTCTGCCTCTCGCATGCAAAGCAAGCGCTCTACCACTTGAGCTAATTCTCCTTATTTTCAAGCATTGTTGCAGAACACTTTACAGTTTAAGAGTAGGGGTGATGTACAAATCTCTGCATGTATGGGGTCGACTTCCATGTTTGTCGACGCTTCCAATTTCACTGCCAATTATTGTAGTAGTAGTAGTGGGTATACGATACGTACACGACATTGATCCTAGATGCAAAACCTGCCTTATCGTGTTATGTACCACTGATTTAACCCTCACGCAGCCTTCGAGGGGGTCAGTCTGACCCCACGAGACAAACTATGAAACTTTTGATTCTTTTTACTTTTTTAGGCCACAAGGCACCCACACGTCGCAGGATCCGCGGCGGCTCCATCACCCCTCCCTTCTTCTTCGTCACAGGCCCATCCCGCATCCTCCCTGGGTCCGGCGCGACCCCAGCCCCCTGTACCTCCCTGTCCCGCGTCCTCTTGGGGTCCGGCGCGACCCCAGCCCCCTGTACCTCCCCGTCCCTCGTCCTCCTGGGGTCAGGCGCGACCCCAGCCCCCTGGACCTCCCCGTCCCTCGTCGTCCCGGGGTCAGGCGCGACCCCGGCTCCCTGTACCTCCCCGTCCCTCGTCCTGCCGGGGTCAGGCGCGACCCCAGCTCCCTGTACCCCCCCGTCCCGCGTCCTCCCGGGGTCCGGCGCGACCCCAGCCCCCTGTACCTCCCCGTCCCTTGTCCTCCCGGGGTCTGGCGCGACCCCGGCCCCCTGTACCTCCTTGTCCCTCGTCCTCCTGGGGTCCGGCGCGACCCCAGCCCCCTGTACCCCCCCGTCCCGCGTCCTCCCGGGGTCCGGCGCGACCCCAGCCCCCTGTACCTCCCCGTCCCTTGTCCTCCCGGGGTCTGGCGCGACCCCGGCCCCCTGTACATCCCCACCCCTCGTCCTGCCGGGGTCAGGCGCGACCCCAGCCCCCTGTACCTCCCCGTCCCTCGTCCTGCCGGGGTCCGGCGCGACCCCAGCCCACGGAACCTCCCCGTCCCGCATCCTCCCGGGGTCCGGCGCGACCCCAGCCCCCTGTACCTCCCCGTCAGGCGTCCTCCCGGGGTTCGGCACGACCCAATTTTTTGTTTTTTTAATTTTTCCTTCTCCTTTCCTCCCTTTTACCGCCACCCGTGCCACAGGCCCACTGATGATGAACATGATGATGATGATGATGATGATGATGATGATGATGATGATGATGATGATGATGATGATGATGATGATGATGATGATGCAAGCAGACAGCTGCGTGCAAAGGCTGACCATTTTAAACGAAAAATAAAACAGACCAAACAGGCAAAAACATTTGATTAAATGCCAAAAGTTTATTTAATATTATAAAACAGTTATGAAATAAAGGAGTACAAGGCGCATTCCGTACAGTATAATTTAATTAGTACGCGTAAAGCAACAGAGGCAGGCGTAGAAAGATATTGAATACGGCCTTTTTTTTTTAATCTTCATCAACGGGATTCTCGGCTCATCAAGACTTGACGCGAAGCAACTTTCGCAGCAGCGCCAGCATCAGCATCCCGCAGCGTTGGTTGCAGCTCTCGCTCCGCCGCGAGCCGCACACGACGCAGGGCATCTCGTAGCCAAAGCCGACATAGCCTTCCACGGCCTCCTTCAGCATCAACTCGGGGAACGCCACGTAGCCCCTTCTGTAACGCTCCTTGCCTATCATTGCTTTCCGGACGCTTTCTTTGCCAGAGAACTTTTTCGCCAGGAAGTCGCACTCCTCCACTCCGGCAACGTGCACATGATACACATGCTCTCTCAGCATGTTGTCACCCGCTACGAAACGGGAAAGCCTGACGCCGCACGCATCACACACGTGAGTGTCTACGGTGTCCAGCTCATACGACATGGCCTCACGGCTGCCCAGCTCCCTGAACAGGTTGTCCGCAGTGTGAGGGCCGACCACGCTCCTCTCGCTCGGCCTTTTCGTGTACAGCAGAGGCTTGCGCCCGTAGTCGTCGTCCAGTTGGGTGTCGGTCAGGTACGCCGTGAATCTTTCGCAAACTTCTTTGCATCTGTCGCGGTGTCGTCTCCCCGTGCCGGCACAGATGACGCATCGCTTTACGTTTAGCAGGTAACATTTGCCACCGCTGGCAAATAAGAGGGCGTCCGGAAACGCCACCATGCCGTGAGCGAACCTGAGTTCGCCCAGGTCCAAGGCCAATTGATCCGGTGGCAGGTGGCGGTGTCTGTAATGAGCCTTGACACGAGCACACCGTCCGTCGCTGGCCAGGATGTGTTTGTCCAACAAGTCCCTCAAGGCACCGCGTCTCCCTTCCGGTCCACGCCCGGCGATGACACCGACGCCGTCGCACTCTATGCCCTCAGCGGCCAGAGCGTTCCCACACAAACAGTCGCACTCCAGACCTTCGTCTAGGCCTCCTTCCGGGTCTGGGAATCCGCTATGATCCAACGGGCACGGGGTTCCCTCTTCTTCTACGCGAAGGCGCAGACAGTCTGTGGTCCGCCCGAGCCGCGGCTTGAACACCGCGCAGCCGTCGGTTTGCAGGTCACCTTCTTCTTGAGAGGCCATAGCGTTGAAACGTTTCGACGAGACTGTGGATAAACGCTTGTTCCAAGCTTGTCAGGTGAAGTGGTACTGCGACGTATTCTCTCTGCGACTTTTAAGGTTCGCCGCACCCCCCCCCCCGCACACAGGCACCCAACCCAAAATGTGAACCAGCGATGGATCCTCCAATCGGCTCATCGTCATCTCACCGCCAGACAACTCCTCCTGAACCGTCCTCCACTTTGTCCAACGTGGAAAAAGTCCTCCGACCGGGGCAATTTATTCCCACCAGGAGGATCCTCCAACTCGGAAAAATCCTGGTAAACCTGGGAAATCGAGGGAAAACTTGTGTAAACTTGTGTAAAAATTGGAAATGAGGCGGCGACTGGTCAATAGGTTCCGCCGCAGCGCTCCTTACACTGAGACTGGTGGAATAGCGTTGACACAATAGCGCAGACCTCCGTGCTCGCAGCAGCCACGCACCCCATACATGTAAAATAAAAAAAAAAATTATTTCACCACCCACACGTCCCGCGTCTTCCCGGGGTCTGACGCGACCCCACGCTCGCACACACACACACACACACACACACACACACACACACACACACACACACACACACACACATTGTTTTAATAATATTATCATATTATGAGGGAGAAAATAAAGACCAAATGAGCAAAACTTTTGATTAAATACTAAATATTTATTAAATATAAAACAGTAATCAAAGAAAGGGGTACTCAATGCATTTATATGCACTCATATTCATATTCATATTAAAACCTCAGAGAGACCGAAATCATCTCACCACCAGAGAACTCGGGAACCGTTCTCCACTTTATCCAACGTGAAAAATCCTCCAACGCGGCGGTTTATCCCACCGGAAGGACTCCTCCAACGTGGTGAAGATTCCTCCAATTTGGAAACTCGGTGTTTGTGTGTGTGTGCTTTCACCTGCAAATTATTTCACCACCACCCTCACGTCCTCCCTAGGTCCAACACGACCCGATGCGCCGCACACACACACACACACACACACTGATTGATTATTATATATATATTATATATATATATATAATATATTATATTATATTATGAGGGAGAAAATAAAGACCAAATAAGCAAAACTTTTGATTAAATGCTAAATATTTATTGAATATAAAACAGTAATCAAAGAAAGGGGTACACAATGCATTCATATGCACTCATATTCATATTCATATTAGAATCCACATCACATGTATTCATAATCCAAAGGTGTCCGGACATCTTAATCGGCATGCGTAACGACAGAGGCTGGCGTGGCGGGGAGAAGCTCGATACAGACAGATCCTCAAAGCGCACTCCGTCTTCCTGGGGGGGACTCAGAAGCCTGGCGCGGTCCTCGGCGATAACTTCGCCGATCAGCCTCACGGGGTCCAACGCCGTCCCGTAAGGGTCGGACCAAATTGGGGCGGTGGTGTCCATGACCGTGTCGTCGCGAGCCACCGGCTCGAAGAGGATCCGGTAGACTCCATTGTAAACCACCAGAGAGAAAAATTTCAGACCCCTCACGGTCTTGATTGCACCCCAAAGAACAACGCCGTCCACCGACTCTTTCCGGGGACTTGGGATGCAGTCGGCCAGCAAAACGATTCCCTGGCACGGTGTAACGCGCGCGACACAGATGCACCAGCCCCTTGCCGGGCGAGGCCCAGATCTTCCCCGTTAGGACCTCCATTTTCTCCCAGGTGGCGTTCAGGCGCGCCCAATTTACCACGGGTCTGCGTTGCGAGACGTCAGGATGCGCGTCTCGCTAGACAGCGAACTTGTCATTGTCTCTGACTTTTCCAGTGCCTTTAGAGAAGGTCTCTAAGATCTGAGCGACGGCGACGAGGTCCGGTCCGTGAGAGAAGTTAGAGGTCTCTGCGTCCATGTCGGTGAGCTCTGTTCAGTTTAGAGGGACGGGAAGAGTAGCCATCCTCTTCTGTCTTCTGTGGGGTTTATATGACACCGACCGTGGGAAGGTGGCAGGTCTGACCGGGGGTCCGATCCCCGACCCTAACCTTGTTTTTGTTTTGTTTTTTTCGTATTCTCTGGCGCCACATCTCCATCGCTGCCAGAGGCATCAAACCAAAATCATCTCACCACTAAAGAACTCGGAGCCGTTCTCCACTTTATCCAACGTGAAAAATCCTCCAAGCTCCTCCAAGTTTATCCCACCAGAAGGATTTCTCCAACAAAAAAAAACATCTAACCTGGGGGGGGGGGGGGACTTATTTCACCACCACTCTCACGTCCCTCAACAAGACCCCACACGCACGCACGCACACACACACGCACACACACACACACACCTTCTCCACTTTATCCAACATGAAAAATCCTCCAACCTGGCAGTTTATCCCACCAGAAGGATTCCTCTAACGTGGTGGGAAAAAAATCATCTAACCTGGGTTCGTCCAACGTGAAAAATCCTCCAACGCAGCAGTTTATCCCACCAGAAGGATTCCTCCAGCGTGGTGGGAAAAAATCATCTAACCTGGGGGGAGAGTCGGGACCTGTCACCGGTTCGTCCAACTTGAAAAATCCTCCAACCTGGCAGTTTATCCCACCAGAAGGATTCCTCCAACGTGGTGGAGATTCCTCCAACTTGAACTTGGAAACAAAACCCCACGCACACACACACACACACACACACACACACACTTTCTCCACTTTATCCAACGTGAAAAATCCTCCAACACGGCAGTTTATCCCACCAGAAGGATTCCTCCAGCGTGGTGGGAAAAAATCATCTAACCTGGGGGGAGAGTCGGGACCTGTCACCGGTTCGTCCAACTTGAAAAATCCTCCAACCTGGCAGTTTATCCCACCAGAAGGATGCCTCCAACGTGGTGGAGATTCCTCCAACTTGGAAACAAAACCCCACACGCACACACACACACACACACACACACACACACACACACACACACACACACACACACACACACACACACACACACTTTCTCCACTTTATCCAATGTGAAAAATCCTCCAACACGGCAGTTTATCCCACCAGAACGATTCCTCCAGCGTGGTGGGAAAAAATCATCTAACCTGGGGGGAGAGTCGGGACCTGTCACCGGTTCGTCCAACTTGAAAAATCCTCCAACCTGGCAGTTTATCCCACCAGAAGGATGCCTCCAACGTAGTGGGAAAAAATCATCTAACCTGGGGGGAGAGTCGGGACCTGTCACCGGTTCCTCCAACTTGAAAAATCCTTCAACCTGGCAGTTTATCCCACCAGAAGGATGCCTCCAACGTGGTGGGAAAAAAAAATCAGCTAACCTGGGTTCGTCCAACCTGAAAATCCTCCAACGCGGCAGTTTATCCCAACAAAAGGATTCCTCCAACGTGGTGGAGATTCCTCCAACTTGGAAACTTGTGTTTGTGTGTGCTTTCACCTGCAAACTATTTCACTACCCTCACGTAGCTTGGACTAAAAACAAACAAAAAAAGAGAAAACTGGTCTTACTTATGAGTTGGTGTTAGGGAGACGCTTGCGTGCCCGCGTTTCCTGCATGCTTGCGTGCCTGACCCCCTGCTCATTGGCCTGCCTGCCTGCCTGCCTGCCTGCCTGCCTGCCTGCCTGCCTGCCTGCCTGCCAGCCTGCCAGCTTGTCTGCCAGCTTTGCGCTCTCTCTTCATGGCCGCTGCTCGTTTCACCGCCGCACAGGTTCTAGAGCAGATTTTTTTAAGCCAATCTAATGACGACTCTGAACCAGAAGAGGAATCTGAGGAAGACGTGTCAAGTGAAGAAGAGAAAGAAAAAGGAGAAGCAGAAGAAGCAGATACAGCAGGACCAGAAACAGATGAAGGACAAGAAGACAGCGAGGGATGTGATCTAAGGCTGGACACTTCAGATGAAGAAGTTGATGATGAAGATTATAATGATGATGATGATGATGTTGATGATGAAGATGATGATGAAATAATAGAAAATGTACAAAGTCTGGAGCAAATAGAACTCGAGGAGGAGGAGGAGGAGGATGAAGAAGAAGAAAAAGAAGAAGAAGAAGATAAAACTTTTATCTCTAAAGACGGGAAAATAAAATGGTCCTCCGCTGCGTTTCGCAATGGCGAGGAAGCGAGGAACGTCCCTCTTACTCCTCTTTCTGCCCAGGGACCCACAGAGTACGCGGCGGCTCAGGCGGTCGACTTGGAATCGACCTTCCGCATGTTTGTGACCCCGGCGGTGGAAAGGATCGTCCTGGAGAACACCAACCTGGAGGGCTCTTGAAAGCTTGGGAGCGCCCGGAAGGGCATGGACGAGGTCGACCTGCAAGCCTACTTGGGCCTCCTGATTTTGTCCGGCGTCTACAGGTCCCGAGGGGAGGCCGTGGCCAGCCTGTGGGACGCCGAGAGCGGCAGGGCCATTTTTCGCGCCACGATGTCGCTCAAGGTGTTTCACGCTTACTCAAAGCTGTTGCGTTTCGACGATCGCCAAACTAGACCCGCCAGGCGAGCGGTGGACAAACTGGCAGCCGTGAGAGAGGTCTGGGATGCGTGGGTGGAGCAGCTGCCCAGCCTCTACGACCCGGGTCCTAACGTGACGGTGGACGAGCAACTGGTACCTTTCAGAGGTAAAGCAAAAAAAAACACAAAAAAAACAAAACATGCAGACACAGACACAGACACACACACACACGCAGACATGCAGACACAGGCACAGACACACACACATACACACACAGACACATAGACACACACAAACACACACACACACACGCAGACATGCAGAAAACACGTAGCACGCAGGCTTTCTTTTTTTACCTCTGTAAAAAAATATATTTTTAAAAATCTCACCTTTATTTTTTGTAGGTCGTTGCTCTTTCAGACAGTACATGCCTAGCAAGCCAGCAAAATACGGCCTCAAGTTTTGGGTGGCGTGCGACGCCAAGTCCAGCTACGCTTGGAAAATGCAGCTTTACACCGGCAAGCCAGGAGGAGGAGGAGGAGGAGGAGGAGGAAAAAAGAGAGCTTCTGAAAAAAAGCAGGGCCAGCGGGTCGTGCTGGACATCACAGAAGGGCTCGCCGGGCCTCGCAATGTGACGTGCGACAACTTTTTCACTTCCTACGAACTGGGCCAGCGGCTCCTGCGCAGGGAGCTCACCATGCTCGGTACGGTTCGCAAGAACAAGCTGGAATTGCCGCCGGCGCTCCTCTCGGTCAAGGGCAGGAGCGCCTTCTCCTCCGTGTTTGCCTTCACTCCCAGCACCGTCCTGGTGTCCTACGTGCCCAAGAAAAACGTGATCCTGATGAGCACGCTACACTCGGCCGCCACGGCCGCCGACGATGTCCTCCTCGTCGACGCAGGACGGCGGGACAAAAAGCCCTTTGCCGTCCAAGACTACAACGCCACCAAGGGAGGCGTAGACAACCTGGACAAGGTGATAGGAACCTACAGCTGCAGGAGAAAGACGGCGCGCTGGCCCGTGGCGGTGTTTCACAACGTCCTAGACGTGTCTTGCTACAACGCTTTCGTCGTGTGGCGGGAGGCCCACCCGGACTGGATGCCCGGCAACCGCAGCAAGAGGAGGGTGTTTCTAGAGCAGCTGGGCAAGGCGCTCGTGACTCCTCTCATCCGCAGAAGGCGCCATCCGCCTCGCGGCGAAGCGTCCGCTTCGCTCGTGCGGACGCTTCAGAAGGGGGTTTGGGACCCCCGTGCGGGTCCTCCTCCCGCTCCCTGTCCTGCTCTTCCGGACTCGGGGCAGCAGCAGCAGCAGCAGCAGCAGGAGCAGGAGCAGCGGCAGCAGCGGCGGCAGCAGCGGCGGCAGCAGCGGCGGCAGCAGCGGCGGCAGCAGCGGCAGCAGCAGCGGCAGCAGCAGCAGCAGGAGCAGGCCCTCACCGCAGACCTCGTCTGGGGTGAAGACGGGGACGATGAGGGTGACGGAGGAGAACACGACGCCCTCGGTTCCGCCGCTAGCGACCGGGCGCAAAAGGGCAAGAGGAAAAGGTGTCAAATTTGTCCGCGCGCGAGGGACCGCAAAACAAACAACGTTTGCCATCGGTGCGAGAGATACATCTGCCACAGACATTTGCTCTTCTGCTGTTCAGACTGCGCCCCTCGCTCCTGAAGATAATTTGTTTGTTCATTAGAAAATGAAATAATAATAATAATAATAATCATAATACTAATAATATTCCGTGTGTTTTATACTATTGTTGATGTTTTTGTTGTTGTCAGTGTAGTAAACACTATTTACAAACAAAGTGTAATATGTAAAGAAAAATAATTAATAAAATAAAGCAAAAGCATTTGAATTTGGGTATTTTTTTTTTCTCCAACCTGGGATTTTCTTCAACCTGGAGACAACAAGTTTCCAACTTGGAAACACACAACGTCACGGCTCTCCTTGTATTCCCACACACACACACACACACACACACACACACACACACACACACACACACACACACACACACACACACACACACACAGTTTCTCCAGACAGAGATTCTCCATCCTCCAACCTGTGGATCCTCCTAACCTGCACTTTCTGTGTCCTCGTGGGGTCTAGCGTGACCCCCGCCTCTCACCTCCTAACCTGCACGTTCGCTTTCCTCCTGGGGTCTGGCGTGACCCCCACCTACCTCCTCCCAACCTGCACGTTCGCTTTCCTCCTGGGGTCCGGCGTGACCCCCACCTCTCTCCTCCTAACCTGCACTTTCTGTGTCCTCCTGGGGTCTGGCGTGACCCCCACCTCTCTTCTCCTAACCTGCACTTTCTGTGTCCTCGTGGGGTCCGGCGTGACCCCCTCCTCCCTCCTCCTAACCTGCACGTTCGCTTTCCTCCTGGGGTCCGGCGTGACCCCCACCTCCCTCCTCCTAACCTGCACGTTCGCTTTCCTCGTGGGGTCTGGCGTGACCCCCTCCTCCCTCCTCCCAACCTGCACGTTCGCTTTCCTCCTGGGGTCCGGCGTGACCCCCACCTCTCTTCTCCTAACCTGCACTTTCTGTGTCCTCGTGGGGTCCGGCGTGACCCCCACCTCTCTCCTCCTAACCTGCACTTTCTGTGTCCTCGTGGGGTCTGGCGTGACCCCCACCTTCCTCCTCCTAACCTGCACGTTCTGTGTCCTCGTGGGGTCTGGCGTGACCCCCTCCTCCCTCCTCCTAACCTGCACGTTCGCTTTCCTCCTGGGGTCTGGCGTGACCCCCTCCTCCCTCCTCCCAACCTGCACGTTCGCTTTCCTCCTGGGGTCCGGCGTGACCCCCACCTCTCTCCTCCTAACCTGCACTTTCTGTGTCCTCGTGGGGTCTGGCGTGACCCCCTCCTCCCTCCTCCCAACCTGCACTTTCTGTGTCCTCGTAGGGTCCGGCGTGACCCCGACCACCACCCCCCCACTGCACATCCTCACCCACTTGTGGGGTCAGATGTAAAACCCTCCTCCGTTGCCCTCGTGGGGTCTAAGAATGAGAGCTGCGTGAGGTTTAATATTTCGCCCTGTTTTTCGGCCGCTATCTACTTCTCAACGCTTCATCGTAGAATCATCGTTCAACGTTCTAAACGTGCGTCATCGTTAGACGATGCAGGCTATTACTTTTCACGTTTTCAGCTTTTCAACTTTTAACGTTATTCAACGTTTTTCGTCGTTTTTTTATAATGGTCGTCTATGGGAATCATCGTTCAACTTTTAGTCAACTTGCCTCTCTTCTTCAGCTTCTCTCATCGTCATACTTTAGCGTAGAAATGTCATTTCAACGGCAAAAGCATCTATCATCTTTCAACGTTCTCTGTGTAAATCAGCGTCCTCATATCTTTTATAGTTTTTGACTTGTGAGCGTTTAAATATCGTGTGTTTTTTGTAAAATTTTCAGCTTTTCCATTAGTGTGTATTGCGTCTGCTAGAGTGCGTGATGTCACAGCTACAGTGAGAAGGTGCGCTTTTTTAAGACAGAACTTCTGTCTCTAACTCGTCACTACAGCCACAATTTTTACTCTATCAACGTAATTATTTCACTAAATCGTAGTCATACTTGTCGTCTTTCTAATGATGTGTCTGGCTTTACCCTCAGACGTATACTTTAGTCGCTATCAACCTCAAAGCTTTAGCAGTTACTAGCTTTAACTGCACTGTTTTTGCCTTTGAATGGGTAATTATGATTTATGATTATTTAAAGACTAATTGACAGTTACGCTATTACCCCCACACATTTCCTCTAAATCCTTTCAAAATAAAAGCACCAATTACAATTTATTACCTTTAATGGCAAGATTGATTAGAAAATTTCTGGTTCTGAATACTTACCAATCGTTAATGAGACTACTTTAGAGTTCAGTAAATAACCACTCAAACTTATTAGGGTGCTTTTATTCTGAAAGGGCTTAATCTAAATCTTTTGCTTTAATAGGGCTATTCTTGCTATTGAATGATAAATTATGACTATCTAATGACTATTTTATAGTTTAGTAATCACTCACACACAACCTCTAAATCCTTTCAAAATAAAAGCACCAATGTAATTTATTACCCGAAATGGCAAGATTTTTGTTTCTGACTGGTAAATTTCTACTAGCTATTAAACCATTTTACAGTTAAGTAATTATTTACAAATATTTTCTTCAAATCAAACAGCTAGTCAGCTTATTTATGATTGTCAACAATGCACATTGGTCAACTTTTTAATCTTTGACATTTTTTACCTTGGTCAACTTTTTAATCATTGTCATTTTTTTAATCTTGTCTTAGTATGACCATGTTCATCTTTTTAACAATTGTCTTTTTAATCTCCATCTTTTGTCATCATTTTAATCTTTGTCAACGTTTTCTCGTTTTCATCGTTTTCATCGTTTTGCCGTAGTCAACTTTTGGACGTAGTCAACTTTTTGACGTCAGCAGCTTAATCAGCGTTTAGCATCGTTGCGGCAGCAGATCAGCTCTCCCACGTAATTTCTCGAGAAATTACTTTTTCTAGTTATTAGTGGGAGAGCTGAACAGCTCTCACACTATTGATATCTTCGCTCTTTATTAGTGGAGAGCTGAACAGCTCTCACACTATTGATATCTTCGCTCTTTATTAGTGGGAGAGCTGAACAGCTCTCACACTATTGAGATCTTCACTCTTTATTATTATTATTTCGCCCTGTTTTTCGGCCGCTATCTACTTCTCAACGCTTTATCGTAGAATCATCGTTCAACGTTCTAAACGTGCGTCATCGTTAGACGATGCAGGCTATTACTTTTCACGTTTTCAGCTTTTCAACTTTTAACGTTATTCAACGTTTTCCGTCGATTTTTTATAATGGTCGTCTATGGGAATCATCGTTCAACTTTCTGTCAACTTCCCTCTTTTCATCAGCGTCTATCATCGTCATACTTTGGCGTAGAAACGTCATTTCAACGTCAAAAGCGTCTATCATCTTTCAACTTTATCTGTGTAAAGCAGCATCCCCGTATCTTCCATACTTTTCAACTTGTGAGCATTTAATTATCGTGTGTTTTTTGTTAAATTTTCAGCTTTTCCATTAGTGTGTATTGCTTCAGCTAGAGTGCGTGATGTCACAGCTACAGTGAGATGGTGCGCTTTTTTAAGACAGAACTTCTGTCTCTAACTCGTCACTACAGCCACAATTTTTACTCTATCCACGTAATTAATTCACTAAATCGTAGTCATACTTGTCTTCTTTCTAATGATGTGTCTGGCTTTACCCTCAGACCTATACTTTAGTCGCGATCAACCTCAAAGCGCAGAGAGATCCCGCAATTCTCCCATAGACTCTAATGATAATTTTCGGCAGATGTCTGGGGAGAAAAACAGAGGAGACATATTTTGAAATTGCCACTGTGGCTACAAGCTTTTGTCCTTAAACATAAAATTCACACCATTTGCTCATTGAAGCCTTGGGACTCGTAAAATGAAATAATTTTTGTGATAACTATCATGGTTTAGCTGAAACAAGCCTGTTTATACAGGGTAAAACTCTGCTTTCACAGAGCAGAGTGAGCCTGATTTTCCCGCCTTTTGTCTCCATGGCGACGGCGCAGCTGCAGATTTGACTGACAGGTCAAACTCCTGATGCTCAGTGTAGACAGCAGTTCCATGCTTGTTACTGATTACTCAACTACACTATTGGATTGTGTAGTAATTAAGCACACACTTCCTCTTAATCCTTTCAAAATAAAAGCACCAAGCCAAATAATTAGCTTTAATAGCAATATTTCAACTTTTAGATGGGTAATTATGACTATTTAAAGATAGAATAACAGTTTAGTAATTACCCACACGTGCTTCCTCTACATCCTTTCAAAATAAAAGCACCAATGCCAATTATTAGCTTTAACTGCACTGTTTTTGCCTTTGAATGGGTAATTAAAGACTAATTGACAGTTACGCTATTACCCCCACACATTTCCTCTAAATCCTTTCAAAATAAAAGCACCAATTACAATTTATTACCTTTAATGGCAAGATTGATTAAAAAAATTTGTGGTTCTGAATACTTACCAATCGTTAATGGGACTACTTTAGAGTTCAGTAAATAGCCACTCAAACTTATTAGGGTGCTTTTATTCTGAAAGGGCTAAATCTAAATATTTGCTTTAATAGGGCTATTCTTGCTATTGAATGATAAATTATGACTATCTAATGACTATTTTATAGTTTAGTAATCGCCCACACACAACCTCTAAATCCTTTCAAAATAAAAGCACCAATGTAATTTATTACCTTAAATGACAAGATTTTTGTTTCTGACTGGTAAATTTCGACTAGTTATTAAAATATTACACAGTTAGGTAATTATTTACAAATACTTTCTTCAAATCAAAAGCTAATCAGCCTATTTATCATTGTCAACAATGAACCTTGGTCAACTTTTTAATCTTTGACATCTTTTCAGCTTGGTCAAATTAGGATTTTTTTAAATCGCCATCTTTTGTCATTGTTTTATTCTTTGTCAAAGTTTTCTCGTTTTCATCGTTTTCATTGTTTTCATCGTTTTTATCTTTTTGCCGTAGTCAACTTTTGGACGCAGTCAACTTTTTGACATCAGCAGCTTAATCAGCGTTTGTCATCGTTGCGGCAGCAGATCAGCTCTCCCACGTAATTTCTCGAGAAATTACTTTTTCTAGTTATTATTATTTTTCTTCCCCCCGTTTTTCTGCATCTAACTAGTCCCGCATACTTTCAGCTACAGAAACGATTCCAATATCAAAATGTTCAGCTTTTTAAGAAGAAGTGTGCTATTATTTTTCTCATTCATATGTTTCATATTTTTTAAGTAATTAAGCTTTTTTCAACTTTTTTTGTCCCTTTGAAATGAATGGAAAAGTGTTTCAATGCATTGTGGCACCATAACAGAACATGGTGTTAGAAGGAATAATGAACAAATATTGGATTAAGCTCTTCAGATTGACATAAGAGAGTAATCTTTATATTTAAATACAATTTTTTTTAATTTAGTTTATTTTTAATTACATTGTTATTCAATCCTAGAATGATGTTCTACTTTATCCTTCTGCTTATATAGTAGAAAAAGTATTATCACTTTATTTTTTATTAAACTATGAAGACTTTCTGCAATATAGCAACGCGCAATGAAATAATTTAAGAGCCTTTCTTGCAAGCAAAGCCATTTAATGCCAGTTAATTGTGCATTTATCTATAGGTGAAACCATTCACATCTCAGTTGCTCAGATTAGACTGCGCAGACAAGGAGCAGTTGCAACTGGTGAGCCCCCTTTGTAGAAAGCATGCCACAATTGTTTTTCATACACACCCAAATAAGTTACTGCTCGTTGATGGTCAGTCCCACACTCAATCCCCTGACTCGCGGTGTACCACACAAAAAGAAAGAAAAGCAAAAAGAACACATTGCAACCATAACTGAACAAAATGCTAATTTAATTTGAACAAAGTCTTAAAAATTTTCGAATCCTAACTTTAACTATAAGACTTTAAACACAAAAAACAGTTGTTTTACCCATAAGCCTTAGCGGCTCAGGGCGAGACTAAATGCTGTGACCCAGTACAATATGTTAAAATTGAAATTGCAATGATTGATGCATGATTTTGTATAAAAATATTCTTTTTTGCTTTAGGTTTAGCGTTTCGGTACTGTTGCAACTCTCAAGTCTTTGTTTAATAAAATAAACACGTGAATATGACAAAGGAGTTCTTTTCATCTAGAGGACACTCTTCAGCCAAGTCATGCTGCAGCTGTTATGTCCAGTAGCTCAATGAATTAAGTCCTTCACTCTGGAGTGGGAGATCGGGGTTCAATACCTCTGTGAGGCAATCTGATTATTGTGTAATATTTGCATTTCCCGGATAAAGTAAGTTTTATCCTTAATGTATCACCTTATTAGTAATCTATATCATAAATGAAGAACTTTTAGAAAGTTTTAGTTTTTGAAGTAGGATCTATACAGCCACTCTTAACAGGAATTTCAGCAGATAGTTTGGCCCAGTGGCAAGAAGTCATGACCCATAATGCTGGAGTTCATTGTTCGAAACCCAGCAAGAGTCTAAACTTTCTTCAGAAGAAAGATTTAAACCACTGTTGTCATGTGTAAAACACTTTTGATTGAAATCAAACTGCTTTTGTTTTATTTGTGCACATTTAGCTCTGCAACTTCTTCTTTGCAGATTTGATCAGCTATACATATAACTCATCGTCAATAGTTAATTAGAATATTTTACAGTTATATAAGGCTTGTTTATGCGTTCACTTCTTAATATAACTATATTGATTTCCTTCAGATATATTGAGTTATAAATGTTAGCAAATCCCTTCACATGCATCATCAAATACTCCAACTTTTCCAAATCTAAAATTCAGCTACGTCCTCTACAGCTACTGTCAGCTGTTTTAAATGTTTCCACAGCAGTCAACTATTCTTTCAGTTCTCAGACTCTATTTACCTATTTTGATACATTCAACTATATTTCATCAAGTTCAGCAATCCTTTACATACTTTCTTCATTTTAGCGTTTCTTGAATTTCAACAGATCTCTCCGAACTATCCTTAATTTGAAATGCAACTCCTTCAGCTTCTTCTGAAAATATTCAGCTCGGTTTAAACAACACCCAGTTCTGTTCAGATGCATTCATCTATACTTTATGTGTTTGAGCTACTTTCAGATATGTTTTAAAAATTTTTGCTATTTTTAGCAATTATTCAGCAATACATCAACTTTTCTACTTTCAGCTTTAACTACTTCAACACACTTTAAGCTACAGACACAATTTAAACTACAAAACAATCTTCAACTATTCAACTATTAATGTCTTGTTTAGCTTCTTGATATCTTTAACAGATTCTGAGTTATAGCAGTTTAAGCATAGGGTGGTTTTTTTAGGAATTCTCAGCTGTTCCATTAGTGTGTATTGCGTCTAATTGAGTGGGAGATTTCACAGCTAGAGTGTAGAGAGACGCTTTCTTACGCCAGAACTTTTCTCTTTAACTTGTCACTACAGCCACAGTTTTCACTCTATCAACGTATTTTCTTCACTTGTTTGTAGTCATACTTGTCTTCTTACCAATGATGTGTCTGGCTAAGCCATTAAAACTATACTTTAGTCTGTATCTGCCTCAAAGCACAGAGAGTTCCAGATATCCTCCCATTCACTCCAGTGGAAAATACTCTCTGACATCTGGGTAAAATCACAGAGGGACAGTCATTTTTAAATTGCGACTGTGGCGACAGTTTTTATTCCTCAAGCATAAAACGCACACCAGGTGCTCACTGAAGCCTTGGGATTCATAAAGTGAAGTTATTTTTGTGATAATCTTTATGGTTTTGGTGTAACAAGCCTGTTAACCTGGGGTGGAAATCAGCCTCACTCCAGCTCTTTGTGCTGATCAGTGGACGTTCCTGCCTGTTCTATGACAACGGCGCAGCTGCAGCAGATAAGGGATTGATCTCAGTAGCGCTTTGACTTACAAGTCACACTCCTTTTGCTCAGTGAGCTGATGAGTTCATTACACTGTTGATTTCCCATAAAAGCAGTTGTAGACATTAAGCTTTTTTTAACTACCTGAACTTTCATATAGTTGAGGGGGTGTTTTTAAGGAATTATTTCAACATTACAGCATTTAACAATATATGCAAATTTATAGCACAATGCATGGTGGGTAATGCACCATGACAGAAACTAATAGTAATTGGAGTGGCCATTGCAATGATGTTTAATGTTATTATAATTTAATTTATATTTAATTTATATTATATTATTATGTTTAATTACATTATTCTAGGCTTGTCAATATTATAAAAATATAATTAAATTGTTTTTTTAGTCACAGAATGCTCTTTAGCTTTGAGCTTTTGCTTATACAGCATAAAAATCACTGATGCGTCATTTTGTATTAAACTATGCACAATAGACTGAGTTTACACTTTCTAGACTACAGCAACATTCAACCAATTAATGTATGAGTCTTTCTTTTCATACAACAAGCGCGACCAATTAACTGGCTGTCCAGTTAATTCCTACACTTATTTTACGGGGGGAAACGTTCATGTCGCAGGTGCTCAGATTAGACTGTGCAGACAAAGAGACTTGAAACAATACCACCTCTTGATGTGCCTTCTTAGCAAAGAGCCTTTTTTTTTTTTTTTTTTTTTTTTCATACACCCAACAAAGCACTGCTCATTGATGGTCACTCCCACACAGAATCCCCTCACTCACGGTGTACCAGACATAAACAAACAAAAACAAAAAGAACACATTACAAGCATAAATTAACAAAATACTAAATTAATTACACCAAAGTCATAACATTTTTTGAATCCTAACTTTAGCTATATCACTACAAACACAAGAACGGTTGTTTTACCCATAAGCCTAATGGGTAAAACAGGGCGGGACTTACAGCTGTGAGCCACTACAATATGGTTAACTTGAAATTGCAATGATTGAGGGCGGGACTTACAGCTATGAGCCACTACAATATGGTAAACTTAAAATTGCAATAATTGATGCATGAGTTTGTAATAAAATATTCTCATTTGCTTTATGTCCACCGTTTTGGGACTGTCGTTTACTGAACCAATAAATATGTTATATTCACGCACGCACGCACGCACACACACACACACATCTCTCTCCATGTGGAGACAGCTCTTCAGCTACAGTGGGTCCTTTTTCAAGTACAGTATATACTGTGGTTCAATGGCTTCAGTCCTTGGCTTGCACCTTTTGTTTTGCAGATCCAATCAGCTATACATTCAACTCATTAGCTCGTTTAAGTAATGTTTCAACTGATTAATTACAAATAGTTAATTAGATATAATATAGCAATATTTCTGATTTCAACTGGTTGGTTTCTCAGCTTGTCCATTAGTGTGTATTACGTGAGCTAGAGTGCGTTATGTCACAGCTAGAGTGCGAGGGCACACTTTTTAAAGATAGAACTTTTGTCTTTAACTCGTCACTACAAACACACTTTTACTCAGTTCTATGCATATTATTGATTACTTCATTACACTGTTTGATTTTTTAATAATTAATCAGACACTTCCTCTGAATCTTTCAAAATAAAAGCACCAATCCAACTTTTAGCTTTAATAGGACTATTTATGCTTTTGAATGGACAATTGTGACTAGTTAATGAGAGTATTTTATATTTTAGCTAGTAAGCACACACAGCTTCTCCACAGCCTTTCAAAATAAAAGCCCCAATCCTGCTCTTTCGGTAAAGATAGCAATAATTCTGCTTTCAACAGGTTTCTTATGACTAATTATTTAGACTAAAATAATGTTTAGCAAATACCTGCACTGGCCTTTTCCATATTATTTCAAAATAAAAGCACCAATCCAAATTTTTAGCTTTAACAGGACTATTTATGTTTTTGAATGGGTAATCGTGACTGGTTAATGTGACTGTTTTACAGTTTAGCTATTAAGCACACACAGCTTCTCCACATCCTTTCAAAACAAAAGCCCCAATCCTGAATTTTTAGCTAGATAGCAATATTTCTGCTTTCAACAGGTTTATTATTACTAGGTATTTAGACTAATACACACAGCTTCTCCAAATCCTTTCGAAATAAAAGCCCCATTCCAGATCTTTAGCTAAAAATGGCAATATTTCTGCATTTAGCTGCTGTATTGTGACTAGAATATAAGCCAATCTTAATGTTTAGAAATTACCTGCACAGGTGTCCTCAATATCCTTTCAAAATAAAAGTACCAATCCAAATTTTTAGCTTTAATAGCATAAATTCTGTTTTTGAATGGTTAATTGTGACAAGTAATAAGACTATTTCAAAGTTAAGCTATAAACACACACATTTCTAAATCATTTTAAAATAAAAGCATTAAACCAATTTTTTTAGCTTTAATAGAATAATTTTTGCTTTTGAATGGTCAATTATGAATCGCCAATGAGTCTATAAGTAATTACTGGTTTATTATCACTAGTTAATGAAACAATTTAACAGTTACTCACACAAGCTTCCTCTAAATCATTTCAAAATAAGAGTACTAAAGTTTTAGTGCAAATAACTAAGCTCTAAACCTTTCTGATTTCTGCTTTTGACTGCTTTTTTTGTTATGTAGGACTACTTAATTGCCGCTTTTTCCAGTTTAGCAATTTAGGACACACACTTCCTCAAATTACTTTCAAAATAAAAGCACCAATCTAATTCTTTAGCCTAAATATCGCTTTTGTACAATTGGCTAGTTAATTATGACTAGTTAATGAAATTATTTTTTTTGCAATCATCTGCACACACTTCCTTCAAAGCTTCAGCTTTTATCAATTTAAATTCAAATACTTGTTCTGGAGCAAATTTAAGCCGTATTAAATATTTCCAAAACGTTTAGCTACTCATTCAGCTCTTGAAATCTAAACTATTTAATTACAATACTTAGCCATTTTGATACATTTGGTTATATTTCAACAAATTAAGCAAACCTTTACACACTTCTTGATTTTCAGAAATCTGTTAATTTCACCAAATCTTTGTCAAGTTTCCTCCATATGAAATTCAACTACTTCAGCTTCTTCTGCAAATATTCAGCACTGTTTAATCAGTTCCTATTTCTCCTTAGATACATTCAACTATGCTTTACATGCTTGAGCTATTTTCATCTGTTTTAAATGTTTCAGCTACTTTCAGAAACTCTTCAGGAATATTTTCAGCTTGGAAGCATTCACTGTGCATTTTCTTATGGAAATGCTTTATCTAGTTATTATTATATTTGTTCTTCCGTACGTTTTACTGCATCTAACTACTCCCGCATCTTTTGAGCTACAGAAACCATTCCAATATGAAAATGTTCATCTTTTTAAGGAGAAGTGTGCTATTATTTTTCACATTCGTATGTTTCGTATTTTTCGAGTTATTAAGCTTTTTTCCCCATTGAAATGAATGGAAGAAGGATTTCAAATCCTTTTCAACTTTGTCTGCTTTCAGCTTTAACTTCTTAAACACACTTTTAGCTACAGACACCATTTAAACTACAAAACAATCTTCAACTATTCAACTATTAATGTCTTGTTTAGCTTCTTGATATCTTTAACAGATTCTGAGTTATAGCAGTTTAAGCATAGGGTATTTTTTTAGGAATTCTCAGCTTTTCCATTAGTGTGTGTTGGCTCTAATTGAGTGGGGGATGCCACAGCTAGAGTGTAGAGAGACGCTTTCTTACGCCAGAAGTTTTCTTTTTAACTCGTCACTACAGCCACAGTTTTCACTCTATCAACGTATTTTCTTCACTAGTTTGTAGTCATACTTCTCTTCTGACCAACGATGTGCATGGCTAAGCCATCAAAACTATACTTTAGTCTGTATCTGCCTCAAAGCACAGAGAGTTCTAGAAATCCTCCCATTCACTCCAATGGAAAATACTCTCTGACTTCTGGGTAAAATCACAGAGGGACAGGCATTTTTAAATCGCAACTGTGGCCACAATTTTTAATTAGGCTTGTTTACGTGTTCACTTCTTAATATAACTATATTGATTTCTTTCAGATATATTGAGTTATACATTTTAGCAATTCCCTGCACATGCGTCATCAAATGCTTCAACTTTTCCGAATCTTAAATTCAGCTACTTCTTCTGCAGCTACTGTCAGCTGTTTTAAATGTTTCCACAGCATTCAACTATTCCTTCAGCTCTTGGACTCCATTTACCTAATTTGATACATTCAACTATATTTCATCAAGTTTAGCAATCCTTTACATACTTTCTTTAGCGTTTATTGAATTTCAACAGATCTCTTTGAACTATCCTTAATTTGAAATTCAACTGCTTCAGCTTCTTCTGAAAATATTCAGCTCTGTTTAAACAACACCCAGTTCTGTTCAGATACATTCATCTATACCAGGGGTGTCAAACTCAAACCAGTCCCTTGCTGGTTTTCCAACTCTCCCTTTTCTAGAGCCTACTAATTAGCTTGATCAAGTGTGTTAAGTCAATCAGCAGCCAACCGACACAGCTGTTCAAGGTAATCAGATGGGAAAGGTGGAAAACCAGCAGGCACACCGGCCCTCGAGGACCGCAGTTTGACACCCCTGATCTATACTTTATGTGCTTATGCTACTTTCAAATATGTTTTAAATTTTTCAGCTATTTCCAGCAATTCTTCAGCTATACATTCAGCTTGGAAGCATTCACTGTACATTTTCTTATGGAAATGCTTTATCTAGTTATTATTATTAATATCTTTAGTTCTTCCGTACGTTTTTCTGCATCTAACTCCGCTCGCATCGTTCGAGCTACAGAAACCATTCCAATATCAAAATGTTTAACTTTTTAGTGAGAAGTGTGCTATTATTCATGATTCATGTGTTTCATATTTTGCAAGTTCTTAAGCTTTTTTCAACTTTTTTTGTCCCATTGAAATGAATGGAAAGGTGTTTCAATGCATTGTGGGTAATGCACCATAACAGAACATGTTGTTACAAGGAGGGACCCTTGCAATGACTAAAGAACAATTATTGGATTAGGCTCTTCATATTGACATAGTAGAGTAATCTTTATATTTAAATAAAATATTTTTTAATTTATTTTTTATTAAATAACTTTTTTTTAATCACAATTAGTTTCTGCTTTGTCCTTCTGCCTATATAGTAAAAAGCATTATTGCAATATATTGTATAAAACTATGCACATTTGGCTCAGGGTAACACTAAACAAAACTACAGCAACATTTAAAAAACAATAAATGTAAAAGTCCCTCATATCAGGCAAGAAGCGGGGCCAATTGATGACTGTCCAGTATTACCTGTATTTATCTGTAGATAAAATCATTCATGTCAAATTTAAACAAATTAGACTTTGCAGGCAAAGAGACACTCAACAATAGCCTTTTTGTGAACTCCCTTTGTATAGAGTTTGTTTTTAACACACCAAATAAAGCAGTGCTTGTTGATGGTCACTCCCACTCACAATCCCCTCACTCATGGTTTGCCACATGAAAAAGTACAAAAACAAACAAAAAAAACACATTACAACCATAAATGAACGAGATGCAAAATTAATTTTACCAACGTAATTTTACAACGTTTTTGAATCCTAACTTTAAACTATAAGACTACAAACACAAGAAAGGTTGTTTTACCCAGAAGCCTTAGCAGCTCAGGGCGGGACTAACTGGTGTGAACCCCTACAATATGTTAAAATCAAAATTGCAATGATTGATGCATGATTTTGTATTAAAATATTCTCATTTGCTTTCGCTTTAGCGTTTTGGGACTGTTGCAACTCTCAGGTCTTTGTTTAATAAAATAAACATGTGAAAATGACAAAGGAGTTCTTTCCATCTGGAGGAAACTCTTCAGCCAAGTCATCCTGCAGCTGTCATGTCCAGTAGCTCAATGGTTTAAGTCCTTGATTCTGGAGTAGGAGGTCTTGGTTCCATTCCTGTCTGAGGCATGTTTATGCAATCCCCTTATTGCATAAATATTTGTATTTCCCAGATAAAGTGAGTTATATCCTTAGTGTAACACTATAGTGTTACATTAATCTATGTAACACAATGGTGTACACTATGGTATGTACAGATGGAGCTGCAAATTTTTTTTGCCTCGTTGCTGCAGGATTTCACACTGATCTTGTCATGACATTAGCATTACTTAGGTATCATTCCACCAAGCCACCCTACACCAGTCATGACCCTCCACTGTGATATACTTAATGCGTGACTGCCTTGTTAACACCCCCTAAACCTTTTTTAAGAAATGACCTGCAATTGCACATTCATGCACCAGGTGGAGCAGTGATGTGTAATCCAGGCCCACAGGCAGATTGGAAGTGCATGAGGTGTATATATATATATATATATATATATATATATATATATATATATATATATATATATATATATATATATAAAAACTCCCCTCTCACCCCACGCGGGTGGTCTCATCCACTTTCCAAGCTCGGGTCCTCTACCAGAGGCCAGGGAGCTTGAGGGTTCTGCGCAGTATCCTTGCTGTTCCTAGGACTGCACTTTTCTGGACTGAGATTTCGGATGTTTTTCCAGGGATCTGTCGTAGCCACTCCTCCAGTTTGGGGGTCACTGCCCCCAGTGCTCCAATCACCACAGGCACCACTGTGGCCTTCACCTTCCAAGCCTTCTCCAGTTCTTCTCTGAGCCCTTGGTATTTCTCTAGTTTCTCATGTTCCTTTTTCCTGATGTTGCCATCGCTTGGTATTGCCACATCCACCACTACGGCTTTCCTCTGTTCTTTGTCCACCACCACAATGTCTGGTTGGTTCGCCATTACCATTCTGTCTGTCTGTATCTGGAAGTCCCACAGGATCTTGGCTCGCTCGTTCTCTACCACCTTGGGAGGTGTTTCCCATTTTGACCTTGGGGTTTCCAGTCCATACTCTGCACAGATGTTCCTGTATACTATGCCAGCCACTTGGTTATGGCGTTCCATGTATGCTTTCCCTGCCAGCATCTTACACCCTGCAGTTATGTGCTGGACCGTCTCTGGGGCCTCTTTGCACAGTCTACACCTTGGGTCTTGTCTGGTGTGGTAGATCTGAGCCTCTATGGCTCTGGTGCTCAGGGCCTGCTCCTGTGCAGCCAGGATGAGTGCCTCTGTGCTGTCCTTCAGCCCAGCCCTTTCAAGCCATTGGTAGGATTTGTTGAGATCAGCCACTTCAGTTATGTTCCGGTGGTACATCCCGTGCAAGTCGGGGCCTTATCCTTGATGTACTTATGGATCTTGCATGTTTCATCCTGGATAGTGGCTCTCACGCTCACTAGTCCTCGGCCACATTCCTTGCGGCTAGCGTACAGTCTCAGGGTGCTGGATTTGGGGTGGAACCCTCCATGCATGGTGAGGAGCTTTCGTGTCTTAACATCTGTGGTCTGTATCTCTACCTTTGGCCACCTTATTATTCCCGCAGGGTATCTGATCACTGGCAGAGCGTAGCTGTTTATTGCCCGGGATTTGTTCTTGCCATTGAGCTGGCTTCTTAGGACTTGCCTTACTCGTTGGAGGTATTTGGCTGTTGCCGCATTCCTTGTTGCCTGTTCAAGGTTGCCGTTTGTCTGTGGTATTCCAAGGTACTTGTAATTGTCCTCAATGTCTGCTATTCTTCCTTCTGGGAGTGAGACCCCTTCTGTGTGGATTACCTTGCCTCTCTTTGTCACCATCCTCCCACATTTCTCGAGCCCGAATGACATCCCGATGTCCGAGCTGTAGATCCTGGTGGTGTGGATCAGCGAGTCGATGTCTCGCTCACTCTTGGCGTACAGCTTGATGTCATCCATGTAGAGGAGGTGACTTATGGTGGCCCCGTTCCGGAGTCGGTATCCATAGCCAGTCTTGTTTATTATTTGGCTGAGGGGGTTCAGACCTATGCAGAACAGCAGTGGGGACAGTGCATCTCCTTGGTATATGCCACATTTGATGGATACTTGGGCAAGTGGCTTCCCATTGGCTTCAAGGGTGGTTTTCCACAACCTCATCGAGTTTGCAATGAAGGCCCTTAGAGTTCTGTTGATGTTGTACAGCTCCAAGCATTCAGTGATCTATGTGTGTGGCATTGAGTCATAGGCTTTCTTGTAGTCGATCCAGGCTGTGCACAGGTTGGTGTGTCGCATTCTGCAGTCTTGGGCGACTATTCTGTCTACCAGAAGTTGGTGTTTGGCTCCTCTGGTATCCTTACCAATGCCCTTCTGTGCTTCGCTCATGTATTGACCCATGTGCCCATTTATCTTAGCTGCGATGGTGCCTGACATGAGCTTCCATGTTGTGGAGAGGCAGGTTATTGGCCGGTAGTTGGGTGGGACTGCACCCTTTGAGGGATCCTTCATTATCAGGATCGTTCGCCCTTCGGTTAGCCATTCAGGGTGAGTCCCATCCCTTAGCAGCTGGTTCATTTGTGCTGCCAGGCGCTCATGGATTGCAGTGAGCTTCTTTAGCCAGTAGGCGTGGATCATGTCAGGGCCGGGTGCTGTCCAGTTTTCTGCCACTGTGATAGTCACTGGGTTCTGTTCAGGGAGGTTGCTGTGGTCTTCCCTCAGATCCACCAGCCACTGTGCATCTCTGTTGTGTGATGCCTCCCTCCCATATACCCTTCCAGTACTGTTCAGTTTCCAGCCTTGGTGGGTCTGCTCTGCTGTTATTACCCTGCCATTGAGAGTACACTTTCACAGGTTGTGTTGCGAACAGCCGGTTTATTCGTCTGGCTTCGTTATCTCTGGTGTATCTCTTTAGGCCGCTGGCCAAGGCTTGTAACCTTTGCTTGGCAGTTTTGAGTGCTTCAGGTATGGGCATCTGGCTGTACCTCTTGGGCATCGGTCTTTTCATTGCACCTCTCTGGGCCTCTGTCATTTGGCTCACTTCCCTCCGAGCTGCCTTGATTTTTGCCTCTGATGCTGAAGCGTATATCAGCTCATTGGTTTCTGTGATTGTTGTGGTAGAGATCACTCTCAATGCTGCATTCACATCTTCCATGAGACTTTCTGATGGTACTTCACTTAGCCGTTGTAGTGGGGTTCGGGGTTGCCTGTTCAATCTCGCCATGATCTTATCTTTCAGGTCAGTCGCTGCCTCGCTCAGCGTATCTGAGCTCATCAATAACCAATTTCCGGTTGGGGAGATGGTGAAACCTCCCCTCTGACCTGGCGTCCTGGCTCCCCCTTGCCGTAGCATTTGTGTTGTATCTCGTCAATCAAAGTTGTGATAGCAGTTGCCGTTTGTGGATGTTGGAACACTGAGCTACTAGTCAGTCTTGAATGTGGGTTTCTCCGTTCTCATTCACCACACATTCTTTTCATGTAATTCTTTTCATGTTACTTGAGTAGTAGCATTCCAACAGTTCTCTGTTCTCTAAATATATATATATATATATATATATATATATATATATATATATATATATATATATATATATATATATATATATATATATATATATATATATATATATATATATATATGTTTGTGTACTATATAGATAGATAGATAGATAGGTAGGTAGGTAGATAGATAGATAGATAGATAGATAGATAGATAGATAGATAGATAGATAGATAGATAGATAGATAGATAGATAGATAGATAGATAGATAGATAGATAGATAGATAGAGAGAGAGAGAGAGAGAGAGAGAGAGAGAGAGAGAGAGAGAACAGAGATGAGCGTCTTAAATGTAAAGTAGTTTATAACTGAACTTAAAGTTATTTATGTCTAAGCAAGTAGAAAATTACAGCTGTTATGAATACAATGCCCTTTAGTCAAACATTCAGTCAACATCCACATGGATATTTTATTTGTTGTAATTATACTGTATTGCATGTATTACTGTATTGTAATGTTTAGCTCTAAATTTACTGGCATTTTTTGACAACTGACAAAGACCAAAAGCTTCCTCAGTCTGAGAGAAGTTCCATATTATCCTCCAGTTTGGCTTCACTTCACACTTGCAAAGAACTGGCTCTTTACGTGAACAAAAGACACAAAAGTGAGTAGGTGTGATGAACCCTCCCCCAAGAAGGACACCAGACTTAAAGCGTTGACATGACTCAACTTCCACATAACTTCACCTGAGCCATGAAAACCAGATATATTTGTAAACTGTTTAAAAAGAAAATTCTTCATGGATCCATAACTTTAAAGGTTCCACTCAAATCAACGCTCTCTTAACATAATGCTGTATGAAGGAATTCAGTTACTGTCCATACAGTAGGTCTCCCTCAGAGGACCAACAGCCTAGTGGTTAAGGCACAGAAGCTTCCAGGTAGAGACCCCTGGTGTAAACTTGCCTCTGGTGTCTTTCGTTTACCACACAAATTCAAGTGACACAAAATACAGAGATCTGCATACATATGTGTTATGAGTTATGCCAGCTGATATTCTTTCAGTTCTGTGTCATTTCAGTCACCTTTTACTGCCAAATGTCACCGCAATCGGCTGATTGTGACTGCTCAGTAATTTTCAAGTTGACTTACAGACTTTTCTTAAAGCAGAAACATTACCAAAGCGCAGGAACCTTTACCATGTAAAAAGTGCAGGAAGCTTTACCATTAGTAAAGTTAGGCACTATCCTATATTTACAATAGGCTTCACTTCACACCTGTAAAGAACTGGCTCATCAGTTGAACAAAGTACTGTGAGAAGGTGTGAAGACCATGTCCCCATGTAGGACATATAATGTAGAAGCTCCTTGAGAAAAATTTCTGCTCAAAAAGAATGTAGTGACCCAACTTTCAGACAACTTGGTTTAGAAAATGGTCAAATGAACTGGATGTTTATAAAATCTGTAAATAAAACTTGTTAAAAAGAAAGTGTTAAGTCTATGGCTTTAGGATATAAAGGTTTCTTAAAACCTTTATATCCTAAATAACCTCTTCTTTAAACCACCAACTAACTGTTGGTTAGAGAAGTTGTGTGCTTTAACCACCAGGCTCTTATAAGTGATGGATGGATGAAGTAGTTCACAAATGTATCTGGTTACATCAGGTAACAGCACCGCAGGACTCTGGTGCTTTGGGGAGAAGGGGGTGGTGTGAAACCAGTCTAACTAGTGCTGTGGATTGGTTGTTCTGTCTGAAAAGAGGCTCTCTATTGTTATGTTCATCTAAGCTTGATTAGAACATTGAATTTTTTTTTTATTTAAAACAGCTCCTGAAGCAGGCAGACTGACACACACTACATTCAAGTGAATAAGAATAATATATAGAATGAGAATTTAATAATTTCATTTGTGCCTACACTTTCAGGTTCAAATCCCATGTAGGGCAACAACAAGATGTAAAATTAGGTTGTTTACAGAAACATAAGCCTATAATGTAATAATTGCTTAGAATCAGGCATTTTTGTTTCCTTTGTGCACATACAGCTCTTTTCAAAAAACTAATGGCTAGATATATTTATCTATGTATTAAACTTTTCAGCCACTTCAAACTATGTTTTCAATGTTCCAGCTACTTTCAGCAACTCTTCTGAAATATTTTCAGCTTGGAAGCATTGTGCCTCCAGCATTCACTGTTATGTTGTTGTAATCTTTATTATTATTTATTATTATTATTATCACAGTGAATGCTGCAAAGCATTCACTGTATTGTTTTTCTAAGCTTTATTATTAGTGGGAGAGCTGAACAGCTCTCACATTATTGATATCTTCGCTCTTTATTAGTGGGAGAGCTGAACAGCTCTCACACTATTGAGATCTTCGCTCTTTATTATTATTATTTCGCCCCGTTTTTCGGCCGCTATCTACTTCTCAACGCTTTATCGTAGAATCATCGTTCAACGTTCTAAACGTGCGTCATCGTTAGACGATGCAGGCTATTACTTTTCACGTTTTCAGCTTTTCAACTTTTAACGTTATTCAACGTTTTCCGTCGATTTTTTATAATGGTCGTCTATGGGAATCATCGTTCAACTTTCTGTCAACTTCCCTCTTTTCATCAGCGTCTATCATCGTCATACTTTGGCGTAGAAACGTCATTTCAACGTCAAAAGCGTCTATCATCTTTCAACGTTCTCCGTGTAAATCAGCGTCCTCGTATCTTTTATAGTTTTCGACTTGTGAGCGTTTAAATATCGTGTGGTATTTGTTAAATTTTCAGCTTTTCCATTAGTGTGTATTGGGTCAGTTAGAGTGCGTGATGTCACAGCTACAGTGAGAAGGTGCGCTTTTTTAAGACAGAACTTCTGTCTCTAACTTGTCATTACAGCCACAATTTTTACTCTATCAACCTAATTACTTCACTAAATCGTAGTCATATTTGTCTTCTTTCTAATGATGTGTCTGGCTATACCCTCAGACCTATACTTTAGTCGCTATCAACCTCAAAGTGCAGAGAGATCCTGAAATTCTCCCATTGACTCTAATGATAATTTTTGGCAGACGTCTGGGGAGAAAAACAGAGGAGACGTATTTTGAAATTGCCACTGTGGCTACAAGCTTTTGTCCTTAAACATAAAATTCACACCATTTGCTCATTGAAGCCTTGGGACTCGTAAAATGAAATAATTTTTGTGATAACTATCATGGTTTAGCTGAAACAAGCCTGTTTATACAGGGTAAAACTCTGCTTTCACAGAGCAGAGTGAGCCTGATTTTCCCGCCTTTTGTCTCCATGGCGACGGCGCAGCTGCAGATTTGACTGACAGGTCAAACTGCTGATGCTCAGTGTAGACAGCAGTTCCATGCTTATTACTGATTACTCAACTACACTATTGGATTGTGTAGTAATTATGCACACACTTCCTCTTAATCCTTTCAAAATAAAAGCACCAAGCCAAATAATTAGCTTTAATAGCAATATTTCAACTTTTAGATGGGTAATTATGACTATTTAAAGATAGAATAACAGTTTAGTAATTACCCACACGTGCTTCCTCTACATCCTTTCAAAATAAAAGCACCAATGCCAATTATTAGCTTTAACCGCACTGTTTTTGCCTTTGAATGGGTAATTATGATTATTAATGGGTAATTAAAGACTAATTGACAGTTACGCTATTACCCCCACACATTTCCTCTAAATCCTTTCAAAATAAAAGCACCAATTACAATTTATTACCTTTAATGGCAAGATTGATTAAAAAAAATTGTGGTTCTGAATGCTTACCATTTGTTAAAGGGACTACTTTAGAGTTCAGTAAATAGCCACTCAAACTTATTAGGGTGCTTTTATTCTGAAAGGGCTAAATCTAAATCTTTTGCTTTAATAGGGCTATTCTTGCTATTGAATGATAAATTATGACTATCTAATGACTATTTTATACTTTAGTAATCGCCCACACACAACCTCTAAATCCTTTCAAAATAAAAGCACCAATGTAATTTATTACCTAAATGGCAAGATTTTTGTTTCTGACTGGTAAATGTCTACTAGTTATTAAATTATTACACAGTTAGGTAATTATTTACAAATACTTTCTTCAAATCAAAAAGATAGTCAGCTTATTCATAATTGTCAACAATGCCCCTTGGTCAACTTTTTAATCTTTGACATCTTTTAACCGTGGTCAACTTTTGAATCATTGTCATCTCTTTAATATTGTCCTTGGTCATCTTTTTAATCATCATCTTTTTAATCGCCATCTTTTGTCATCGTTTTAATCTTTGTCAACGTTTTCTCGTTTTCATCGTTTTCATCGTTTTGCCGTAGTCAACTTTTTGACGTCAGCAGCTTAATCAGCGTTTGTCATCGTTGCGGCAGCAGATCAGCTCTCCCACGTAATTTCTCGAGAAATTACTTTTTCTAGTTTTTCTTCTTATTTCGCCCCGTTTTTCGGTCGCTTTCATCGTCTCAACGCTTCGTCGTAGAATCGCCGTTCAACTTTCTAAACGTGTGTCGTCTTTAGGAGATGGGGGCTATTACTTTTCACGTTTTCAGCTTTTCAACTTTTAACGTTATTCAACGTTTTTCGTCGTTTTTTTATAATGGTCGTCTATGGGAATCATCGTTCAACTTTTTGTCAACTTGCCTCTTTTCGTCAGCTTCTGTCATCGTCATACTTTGGCGTAGAAACGTCATTTCAACGTCAAAAGCGTCTATCATCTTTCAGCGTTCTCCGTCTAAATCAGCGTCCTCGTATCTTTTATAGTTTTCGACTTGTGAGCGTTTAAATATGGTGTGGTTTTTGTTAAATTTTCAGCTTTTCCATTAGTGTGTATTGGGTCAGTTAGAGTGCGTGATGTCACAGCTACAGTGAGAAGGTGCGCTTTTTTAAGACAGAACTTCTGTCTCTAACTCGTCACTACAGCCACAATTTTTACTCTATCAACATAATTACTTCACTAAATCGTAGTCATACTTGTCTTCTTTCTAATGATGTGTCTGGATATACCCTCAGACCTATACTTTAGTCGCTATCAACCTCAAAGCGCAGAGAGATCCCGAAATTCTCCCATAGACTCTAATGATAATTTTCGGCAGACGTCTGGGGAGAAAAACAGAGGAGACATATTTTGAAATTGCCACTGTGGCTACAAGCTTTTATCCTCAAACATAAAATTCACAGCATTTGCTCATTGAAGCCTTGGGACTCGTAAAATGAAATAATTTTTGTGATAACTATCATGGTTTAGCTGGAACAAGCCTGTTTATACAGGGTGAAACTCTGCTTTTACAGAGCAGAGTGAGCCTGATTTTCCCGCCTTTCGTCTCCATGGTGACGGCGCAGCTGCAGATTTCACTGACAGGTCAAACTGCTGATGCTCAGTGTAGACAGCAGTTCCATGCTTATTACTGATTACTCAACTACACTATTGGATTGTGTAGTAATTAAGCACACACTTCCTCTAAATCCTTTCAAAATAAAAGCACCAAGCCAAATAATTAGCTTTAATAGCAATATTTCAACTTTTAGATGGGTAATTATGACTATTTAAAGATAGATTAACAGTTTAGTAATTACCCACACGTGCTTCCTCTACATCCTTTCAAAATAAAAGCACCAATGCCAATTATTAGCTTTAACTGCACTGTTTTTGCCTTTGAATGGGTAATTATGATTATTAATGGGTAATTAAAGACTAATTGACAGTTATGCTATTACCCCCACACATTTCCTCTAAATCCTTTCAAAATAAAAGCACCAATTACAATTTATTACCTTTAATGGCAAGATTGATTAAAAAATTTGTGGTTCTGAATACTTACCAATCGTTAATGGGACTACTTTAGAGTTCAGTAAATAGACACTCAAACTTATTAGGGTGCTTTTATTCTGAAAGGGCTAAATCTAAATCTTTTGCTTTAATAGGGCTATTCTTGCTATTGAATGATAAACTATGACTATCTAATGACTATTTTATAGTTTAGTAATCGCCCACACACAACCTCTAAATCCTTTCAAAATAAAAGCACCAATGTAATTTATTACCTTAAATGGCAAGATTTTTGTTTCTGACTGGTAAATTTCTACTAGTTATTAAACTATTACACAGTTAGGTAATTATTTACAAATACTTTCTTCAAATCAAAAAGATAGTCAGCTTATTTATGATTGTCAACAATGCACCTTGGTCAACTTTTAATATTTTAAACGTGGTCAACTTTTGAATCATTGTCATCTCTTTAATATTGTCATAGTATGACCTTGGTCATCTTTTTAATCATCATCTTTTTAATCGCCATCTTTTGTCATCGTTTTAATCTTTGTCAACGTTTTCTCGTTTTCATCGTTTTCATCGTTTTGCCGTAGTCAACTTTTTGACGTCAGCAGCTTAATCAGCGTTTGTCATCGTTGCGGCAGCAGATCAGCTCTCCCACGTAATTTCTCGAGAAATTACTTTTTCTAGTTTTTCTTCTTATTTCGCCCCGTTTTTCGGTCGCTTTCATCGTCTCAACGCTTCGTCGTAGAATCGCCGTTCAACTTTCTAAACGTGTGTCGTCTTTAGGGGATGGGGGCTATTACTTTTCACGTTTTCAGCTTTTCAACTTTTAACGTTATTCAACGTTTTTCGTCGTTTTTTTATAATGGTCGTCTATGGGAATCATCGTTCAACTTTTTGTCAACTTGCCTCTTTTCGTCAGCTTCTGTCATCGTCATACTTTGGCGTAGAAACGTCATTTCAACGTCAAAAGCGTCTATCATCTTTCAGCGTTCTCCGTGTAAATCAGCGTCCTCGTATCTTTTATAGTTTTCGACTTGTGAGCGTTTAAATATGGTGTGGTTTTTGTTAAATTTTCAGCTTTTCCATTAGTGTGTATTGGGTCAGTTAGAGTGCGTGATGTCACAGCTACAGTGAGAAGGTGCGCTTTTTTAAGACAGAACTTCTGTCTCTAACTCGTCACTACAGCCACAATTTTCCCTCTATCAACGTAATTATTTCAGTAAATTGTAGTCATACTTGTCTTCTTTCTAATGATGTGTCTGGCTTTACTCTCAGACCTATACTTTAGTCGCTATCAACCTCAAAGCGCAGAGAGATCCTGGATTTCTCCCATAGACTCTAATGATAATTTTTGGCAGACGTCTGGAGAAAAAAAAGGAGGAGACATATTTTGAAATTGCGACTGTGGCTACAAACGTTTGTCCTCAAACATAAAATTCACACCATTTGCTCATTGAAGCCTTGGGACTCGTAAAATGAAATAATTTTTGTGATAACTATCATGGTTTAGCTGGAACAAGCCTGTTTATACAGGGTGAAACTCTGCTTTTACAGAGCAGAGTGAGCCTGATTTTCCCGCCTTTCGTCTCCATGGCGACGGCGCAGCTGCAGATTTCACTGACAGGTCAAACTCCTGATGCTCAGTGTAGACAGCAGTTCCATGCATATTACTGATTACTCAACTACACTATTGGATTGTGTAGTAATTAAGCACACACTTCCTCTTAATCCTTTCAAAATAAAAGCACCAAGCCAAATAATTAGCTTTAATACCAACATTTCTGCTTTTATATGGGTAATTATGATTATTTAAAGATAGATTAACAGTTTAGTAATTACCCACACATGCTACCTCTATGTCCTTTCAAAATAAAAGCACCAATTACAATTTACTTCTTTTAATGGCAAGATTGATTAGAACATTTCTGGTTCTGAATACTTACCAATCGTTAATGAGACACTTTAGAGTTCAGCAAATAACCACTCACACTTATTAGGGTGATTTTATTCTGAAAGGGCTTAACCTAATTTTTTTTCTTTAATAGGGCAATTCATGCTATTGAATGACATATTATGACTGTCTAATGACTATTTTATAGTTTAGTAATTACTCACACACAACCTCTAAATCCTTTCAAAATAAAAGCACCAATCCAGATTTTTAGCTTTAATAGCACTATTTGTGCTTTTGAATGGGTAATCATGACTGGTTAGTGTGACTGTTTTACAGTTTAGCTATTAAGCACACACAGCCCCTCTACATCCTTTCAAAATAAAAGCCCTAATCCTGATCTTTAGCTAAAGATAACAATAGTTCTGCTTTCAACAGGTGTATTATGACTAGTTATTTAGACTAATATACTGTTTAGCAAATACCTGCACAGGCCTTTTCCATATTCTTTCAAAATAAAAGCACCAATCCGAATTTTTAGCTTTAATAGGACTATTTATACTTTTGAATGGGTAATCGTGACTGGTTATTGTGACTGTTTTACAGTTTAGCTATTAAGCACACACAGCTTCTCCACATCCTTTCAAAATAAAAGCCCAAATCCCGATTTTTAGCTAAAGATAGCAATATTTCTGCTTTCAACAGGTTTATCATGACTATTTATTTAGACTAAAATACTGCACACACAGTTTCTCCAAATCCTTTCAAAATAAAAGCCCCATTCCAGATCTTTAGCTAAAAAGGGCAATATTTCTGCGTTCAGCTGGTGTATTGTTACTAGATGATAAGACAATCTTCATGTTTACAAATTGCCTGCTCAGGTGTCCTCAATATCCTTTCAAAATAAAAGTACCAATCCAAATTTTTAGCTTTAATAGCATAAACTCTGTTTTTGAATGGTTAATTGTGACAAGTAATGAGACTATTTTAAAGTTTTGCTATAAACACACACATCTCTAAATCGTTTTAAAATAAAAGCATTAAACCATTTTTTTTTGCTTTAATAGAATAAATTCTGCTTTTGAATGGTCAATTCAAATTCAGCAATAAGTCTATACCAGTAATTACTGGTTTATTATTACTAGTTAATGAAACAATTTAACAATTACTCACACAAGCGTCCTGTAAGTCATTTCAAAATAAGAATACTAAACTTTTAGTGCAACTAACGCAGTAAGGCAGAGGCATTCTTAAGTCTGAGCAGAGTAGAACTCTTAGGGGATCAGTAATTGTTTTATTGTTGTGTTGTTTCTTTTCCTCCACACACGATCTGACCGCTGTGTATTTCCGCGATCACGTGACTGTAACGCTGTTATAGATCTACGTGAATCTAAGAGGTGCACATTGAAGTGTTGTAACCTGTGATTTCGCTAGCTTAATTGCTTTATTGTGGTACTGTGCGGTGCTCTGTCCACTGCACGCTTCCGCGATCACGTGACTATATCGCAGGATATAGCCCCACGTGTTTGTGTGACCACAAGCCTTATCCACGCTAGTCTCACTTCACACTCCTTTACACGCTTCTTTCCCTGTGAGCGCCAGACACGCGCGCTCCATTCAAAGGGCTCACCGGCACACGCGCACAGCTGAGCCACCTCACCACGCCCCTAAAGGAGGGCGCCTTCCTCCTTCCTTCTCCTTTCTCTTTCTCTTTCTCTCACGCACACACACACACACACACACACACACACCCCTCTTATCTCAAGTAACACGCATACACATACAGTACATCCAGACGAACACACCATTAGATTAAGTTGTGATTTGCTGAGTTATTCAAGATAGTGTTGACACTAGAGTTAATATTAATTGTTCAATAAAGCGTTCATAATTTAATTGGTCGTTGTCTGTGATTATTTGTATATGGTTTTACAGCACTGGTGAATTGAGTCGGCTATGGTACGGAGTTCATCCTTCAACCAACTTAAATACAAATGAGACTGTATTGGCTATTCCAAATCGGTTATTGGTCCCTGGTAACAGGGTGGTGCCCCGTAAATTAAGTAATTGTTAATTCAATTAATTCAATTAATAATTATTAAATCAATAATAGTAAGTGTTTCACTTACCAAACTATAGACCTTTGTCATATAGTTATATATATTTAAGCTAATAACCAAGATTTGTGAATCTAAATTATAAACATAATTGGTATCTCCACTCAGGAGCTATAAATCCAATTATTATAATTTGTGCTCCTCGCATATCCCCAACAACAGCAAAAACAGTGCAGTTAAAGCTAATAATTGGCATTGGTGCTTTTATTTTGAAAGGATGTAGAGGAAGCATGTGTGGGTAATTACTAAACTGTTAATCTATCTTTAAATAATCATAATTACCCATCTAAAAGCAGAAATATTGCTATTAAAGCTAATTATTTGGCTTGGTGCTTTTATTTTGAAAGGATTTAGAGGGAGTGTGTGCTTAATTACTACACAATTCAATAGTGTAGTTGAGTAATCAGTAATAAGCATGGAACTGCTGTCTACACTGAGCATCAGCAGTTTGACCTGTCAGTGAAATCTGCAGCTGTGCCGTCGCCATGAAGACGAAAGGCGGGAAAATCAGGCTCACTCTGCTCTGTAAAAGCAGAGTTTTACCCTGTATAAACAGGTTTGTTCCAGCTAAACCATGATAGTTATCACAAAAATTATTTCATTTTACGAGTCCCAAGGCTTCAATGAGGAAATGGTGTGAATTTTATGTTTGAGGACAAAAGCTTGTAGCCACAGTGGCAATTTCAAAATATGTCTCCTCTGTTTTTCTCCCCAGACGTCTGCCGAAAATTATCATTGGGGTCTATGGGAGAATTTCGGGATCTCTCTGCGCTTTGAGTTCGATAGCGACTAAAGTATAGGTCTGAGGGTAAAGCCAGACACATCATTAGAAAGAAGACAAGTATGACTACGATTTAGTCAAATAATTACGTTGATAGAGTAAAAATTGTGGCTGTAGTGACGAGTTAAAGACAGAAGTTCTGTCTTTAAAAAGCGCACCTTCTCACTGTAGCTGTGACATCACGCACTCTAGCTGGAGCAATACACACTAATGGAAAAGCTGAAAATTTAACAAAAAACACACGATAATTAAATGCTCACAAGTTGAAAAGTATGGAAGATACGGGGATGCTGCTTTACACAGATAAAGTTGAAAGATGATAGACGCTTTTGACGTTGAAATGACGTTTCTTCGCCAAAGTATAACGATGACAAAAACTGACGAAAGGGGCAAGTTGACAAAAAGTTGATCCATGATTCCCATAGACGACCATTATTAAAAAACGACGAAGAACTTGATAAAGCATTTCCATAAGAAAATGCACAGTGAATGCTTCCAAGCTGAATATATTCCTGAAGAGTTGCTGAAAGTAGCTGAAACATTTAAAACAGATAAAAATAGCTCAAGCATGTAAAGCATAGTTGAATGTATCTAAAGAGAAAAAGGAATTGATTAAACAGTGCTGAATATTTGCAGAAGAAGCTGAAGTAGTCAAATTTCAAATGGAGGAAACCTGAAAAAAAATTTGCTGAAATTAAAGAACTGCTTAAAATCAAGGAAGTGTGTAAAGGTTTGCTTTTTTTGAAATATCGCTAAATGTATAAAATGGCTACATATTGTAATTAAATAGTTTTAATTTCAAGAGCTGAATGAGTAGCTAAAGGTTTTGGAAATATTTAATACGACTGAAATTTGCTTCAGAGCAAGTATTTGAATTTAAATTAATAAAAGTTAAGGCTTTAAAGGAAGTGTGTGCAGGTAATTGCTGAACTGTAAAATTGTTTCATTAACTAGTCATAATTATAATTAACTAGTCAAATGCAGAAAAGTTGTATTTAGGCTAAAGAGTTAGATTGGTGCTTTTATTTTTAAAGGAATTTGATGTAGTGTTTGTCCTAAATTGCTAAACTGAAAAAAAGTGCTCATTAAGTAGTCCTAAATAAGAAAAAAGCAGTCAAGAGCAGAAATCAAAAAGGTTTAGAGCTTAGTTAGTAGCACTAAAAGTTTAGTGCTCTTACTTTAAAATGATTTACAGGAAGCTTGTGTAGATAATTGTTAAATTGTAAAATTGTTTTATTAACTAGTCATAATAAACCAGTAATTAATTGTCTTATTATCTAGTCACAATACAGCAGCTGAACGCAGAAATAGCTTAATAGCTAAACTGTAAAACAGTCACACTAACAAGTCATGATTACCCATTCAAAAGCACAAATAGTGCTATTAAAGATAAAAATCTGGATTGGTGCTTTTATTTTTGAAAGGATATGGAAAAGGCCTGTGCAGGTATTTGTTAAACAGTATATTAGTCTAATTAACTAGCTAAAGATCAGGATTGGGGCTTTTATTTTGAAAGGATGTGGAGAAGTGTGTGCTTAATAGCCAAAATATAAAATAATCTCATTAACTAGTCACAATCATACATTCAAAATCATAAATAGTCCTATTAAAGCTAAAAGTTGGATTGGTACTTTTATTTTGAAAAGATATTGAGGGCACCTGTGCATGTAATTTCTAAACATTAAAATTGTCCTATTATCTAGTCTCAAAACACTAGCTGAATGCAGAAATATTGCTATCTTCAGCTAAAGATCAGGATTGGGGCTTTTATTTTGAAAGGATGTGGAGGAGCTGTGTGTGCTTAATAGCTAAACTGTAAAATACTCCCATTAACTAGTCACAATTACCTATTCTAACGCATAAATATTCCTATTTAAGCTAAAAGTTGAATTGGTGCTTTTATTTTGAAATATTCAGAGGAAGTGTCTGATTAATTACTAAACAATCAAACAGTGTAATTAACTAATCAGTAATATGCATAGAGCTGCTACAATGGGCATTAGGATTTTGACCTGTCAGTCAAAGCTGCAGCTGCGCCGTTGTCATGGAGATGAAATGCGGGAAAATCAGCTCCATTATCTCTGAACTGTGAAAGCAGAGTTGCACCTCTGCTAAACTGGCTTGTTACAGCAAAACCATAATAGGTATCAAAAATTAACTTTACTTAATGAATGCCAAGGCTTTAATGAACAACTGGTATCAGTTTTATGCTTGAAGACTAAACATTGTGGCCACAGTCACAATTTCAAAACGTAGGACTTCTGCGTTTCTCCTATAAAGTCTCACAGATGAATGCATTAGACTCTGTGGGAAGAATTCTGTAACTCTCTGAGCTTTGAAGCAGCTACAGGCTAAAGTATATGTCTGAGGGCTTAAGGAGACACATCATTAGAAAGAAGACAGTTCTATCTTAACAAAACGTCCCCTTGGACTCTAGCTGTCACATCACACACTCTAAGTAACGCAATACACACTAATGGAAAAGATGAGAATTTACAAAAAACCACCCAATATTTAAACTGCTATAAATCAGAAAACTATTGAAGATATTTAAAAGATTTCTGGAAGATTAATAGTTGAATAGTTGAAGATTATTTTGTAGGTTGAATGGTGTCTGTAGCTTAAGGTATGCGAAAGTAGTTAAACCTGAAAGTACCAGAGCTGAAGAGAATTTGAAAAAATGTTTCCATTCATTTCATTTGGAAAAAAAATTGAAAAAAGCTTAATAACTTGAAAAATATGAAACATATGAATGAGAAACGTAACAGCACACGTCTCCTTAAAAAGCTGATTATTTTGATAGTGGAATCGTTTCTGTAGCTGAAAGTATGCAGGACTAGTTAGATGCAGAAAAACGTACGGAAGAAAAATAATTACAAGATAAAGCATTTCCATAAGAAAATGCACAGTGAATGCTTCCAAGCTGAATGTATTCCTGAAGAATTGCTAGAAAGTAGCTGAAACATTTAAAACATATCTGAAAGTAGCATAAGCACATAAAGTATAGACGAATGTATCTGAACAAAACTGGATGTTGTTTAAACAGAGCTGAATATTTTCAGAAGTAGCTGAAGCAGTTGAATTCCAAATTAAGGATAGTTCAAGGAGATCTGTTGAAATTCAAGAAACGCTAAAATGTAGAAAGTATGTAAAGGATTGCTGAACTTGATGAAATATAGTTGAATGTATCAAAATAGGTAAATAGAGAGATGAAAGAATAGTTGACTGCTGTGGAAACATTTAAAACAGCTTACAGTAGCTGCAGAGGAAGTAGCTAATTTGACATTTGACAAACAAATCCTTAGTCATTTTATCTTTTTTTTTTATTAAACAAACACATGAAATTTGCAATAGTGCCAAAACGCAAAACCTAAAGCAAATGAGAATATTCTAATACAAAATCATGCATCAATCATTGCAATTTCAATTTTAACATATATTGTAGTGGTTCAGCAGTTAGTCCCGCCCTGAGCCGCTAAGGCTTATGGGTAAAACAACCGTTTTGTGTTTAAAGTCATATAGTTAAAGTTACGATTCAAAAAATTGTATAACTTTGATGAAATTAATATAGCATCTTGTTCATTTATGGGTGTAATGTGTTCTTTTTGTTTTTGTTCTTTTTTGTGTGGTAAAGCGTAAGTGAGGGGATTGTGTGTGGGAGTGACCATCAATGAGCAGTGCTTTGTTGGGTGTGTTTAAAGTAAATGGTGCTTGCTATCTACAAAGGGAGTGCACTGAGGGTTGCTGTTATTTTGTGTCTCATTACCTGCATAGTCTCATCTGTGCAGCTGAGATGCGAATGACATCGCCTGTAAATAGCTACAGGATTAAAATGGGTATACAGGTAATTGGCCACATAAAATATTTATTGTGTGTCGCTGTAGTTGTAGTAGAAAGTCTTCACCTGAGCCAAATGTGCAAAGTTCATTAAAGAATAAAAATGCATTAGTGCATGAGTTTTTACTGTATAAGCAAAAGGACAAGGCTGAAAAGCACTGTGATTAAAAAAAAAATTAAATTAAAAAATATTGTAATTAAACATAAAGATTAGTCTCCTATGTAATCAGGCAGAGCCTATTAAAAGAATTGTTCATCATTAAGCGTTACTCCTATTAACACCACGTTCTGTTATGGTGCATTACCCACAATGCATTGTGCTATAAATTTGCATATATTGTTAAATGCTGTAATGTTTACTTAATTCCTTAAAATCACCCCCTTAACTATTAGACATACCAGGGGCCCGTTTCAAGAAGGAGGTTTAACAAACTCTGAGTTTAAACTAAACTCTGAGTTGATTTACTCAGAGTTAAGAGCCTGCACCGCGACGATACAAAGCCCTGATCAATGGAGTGAAGATATTACGAGTCACTATGGCAACAGGACAACAAAAGACATCCGGAAATGGATATGACATCAAGCAAATGGCGACTACAAGCCTATATTCCGTAGAAAAAGCAACACGGCTGCAACAGCGAAAGAGAAAAAATTAGCTTGGAAGACAATATCTTCCCAAGTCAATATGTAAGTTTACATTTTAATCATACAGCGTAACTAATTACTAAATAATTTTAGTATTGTTGTTACATTTCACTCGTAAAGTAAGGACTTGTAAAGTAGTTCTTCACTCATCTAAGAAGATTCTTCAGTAATTGCATAAATACCGATGTTTGTATGAATTAAAAGTGCAGTGTTATGTCTATGCATTTTTAAAATTTCTGTTGAGGTTGATGTGGGATTTGTAAAGTAATGATAATTCAATAATCCAATACATTTTATGGAGAGCAATTATTACATTAATCTAATTAGGTTTTTAAAAGTTACCCCATTTGATGTAGGTGCATAGGTATAAAAAGAACGTGGCTAAAAATGGAATGTAAAAACATAATTCAAACAGGTAGGCACCATCATATCATGTGTGTAGACTACCTGACTTTACAACATTTGACATATTAAATAACTAAATAGCATGCAGAGTATAGCAGTGCAGCAGCATTTTCAACATGGCTGTAATGTTTTCACACAGTTAAACATTTGACTTCTACTCAGCCAACAGAAAGAAGGCAGAGGCTAGAACAACTGGTGGAGGACCTGCACCACCACCATTGACGCATGCAGAGGAGAAGGCCCTCGGCATGAACACTGGAAAGCAGGGGCTGAAGGAATTCCTGGAGGGAGTTCACCAGAACCAGTCACTCCCCAGGATACAAGTGCATGTGTAAAATGTAAGAGGTCTACCTATATATTTGATTTTTTACATAGGCTACTTTTGATATATCCATTTCTTAGAGTCTGGGTTGGGTTCTTTGTTGGTCTTAACAGATTCTGATGGTAATATGTGAATCCTCCTGTCTCAACAGAAGCCCAGGATGTTGTAAGTATACTACTAAATAAAGCTTAAATTATGATAAGCAGTATTATAAAGTGTAATATTAATACAGTTTATACACATCACATGATTTCTGATGTTTGTGTTGCGTAGCCTAAAGGATTTAACTTGATCTCCAAGTATAGTGACTTTATTATCTCCCCTCTGCCCCAGAGTGTGGAAGAACAGCAGGAGGAGGATCCGTCACATTCTGCTGCACAGATGCACACAGTTCAGTGATGTTCAGTAAATGCCAGAGTTCAATTCTGTAAGAGTAATGAGGAACTATGTCTTGTAACTCTAAATCTTCTGTTTTTTAAGTTACCAGTTATTGAGTTGTATAAACTAAATCTCAAGGAAATGTTATATTTGTACCACAAGATTGGAAAGACAGATCTAGAAATTGAAATTCCCAAACACAAGCTGGAGGTGAGTGTATAGTTAAAGGTGAATTGTATGAATTATTGGAAGAATTATAAAATCTAACAATTGCCTTTATATTTGTAGGAAATGAAGAAAACCAAATAAATTATGATTTGCATTTATTCAGTTTCTTTTATTGGTGGTGGTGGTGATGGTTGATTAAGACATTAAAGCAAATCACATCTGACTGTCCATCCACTCTGCAGATTACCGTGATGGAAGGAGTCTTCCTCAGGGTCTTGTATTTGTAGGGCAGGGTGTTGCTCCCCTCTAATAATTGCAATATTGTGGAGAAAAACACATGTCACAGTAATGTCACAGGGCTCTCATGTTTTACCCTGAGGTGACGTAGGCACTGAAGACGTTTTTTCAACAGGCCTATGGCGCTGCTGGGGGCCTGCTTCAGATTCTGGGTGAGGGGTCAGTAGTGAGGGCTGTCATGGGTAGCCCCTGTCTCCCAGCAGAAAGACGTCAATCTCTCCTAGAAGAAAGTTCACATTATTTTAGTGCTGCATAGAAGTGCTATCGTGAGTGTGTAGTGCATGCATTGAAATACATGTATAGGACATACATGTACTTACCATAGTGCAGCCTGTTACTTAGGGTTGACTCATGATATATTCATGAGTCATGACCAGAGTAAGACTTGGCCTTCACGTTTATGATAATATGTGCAGCATCACATAGGATCTTGGTGGTGTAAACAATGATACGTCAGTTACAGTGACCATTAGAAATAGTAGTCAGTGCACCTGCACATTTATCAGTTTATTTTAGATCACAGCAAGATATTATTAACTGATCATCATTTTTCAGATTAGCCTCAATGAAACAAATTACCACATACCTGCAATCCTGTGAAACTCCTCTTTAATGGCTTTAAGGAGTTTGTGTCAAGGAAAGCGCTTGAGGTCGAACTATTCTACATACAGTGGCTTCACTTATGTGCTCAGAATCTCCAATGTTATAAAGAAAACTACCGTTTGCAAAAGAAAAACGTAACGCAACACAAAGTATCTGTTCGGATGTAAAAGTATGGCCACGAAGGGTGATGTGTTTGACGTATGGGTGGATAAGATTATTAATATATGTATGGAGTCTCAAGAAAAACGGTACCGCTAAAATAAATATGCACGGCGATATGACGGAAAATTACCTTGTGGCGTTAAAGTCCTCTTGCGGCGTAAATTCAATGCCGTGTGAATTAATACAGCGTCCTCATCTACAGGATCCTCTAGAAACGGACATTTTGGTCTCTGCGCGAAGGAAACAGGTGAAATCTATAAATGTACTGAAAGATTAAACGAGGTATTTAAACACTGTTCACTTTAAAAAGGGGCGGAGACCGAAGGAAACTCTGGGTTTCCCGAATAAAACCTGCTCGCGACCAGGTTAGGTTTACAGAGTAAGTTGCCATAGTAGCTGACTCTGAGTTTCGATTACCTCGCTTCTTGAAACGGGTTTAGACTTACCCCGCTTTACGGGTTTAAGTAACCTCACTTTTTGAAACCGAAAACTCTGAGTTTTCCTCATTTTGGGGTTAACAAACAGAGTTTCAACAAAACCTCCTTCTTGAAACGGGCCCCAGGTAGTTTAAAAAATCTTAATGTCTAATCCTACTCGTATGGGGAATCAACAATGCAATGAACTCATCAATATTATGCATAGAGCTGCTGTGAGCATTAGGAGTTTGATTTATAAGTCAAAGTGCTACTGAGCTCAATCCTTTATCTGCTACAGCTGCGCCGTTGTCATTGAACAGGCAGGAACCTCCACTGATCAGCACAAAGAGCTGGAGTGAGGCTGATTTCAAACCCAGCTTAACAGACTTGTTACTCCAAAACCATAGAGGTTATCACAAAAATAACTTCACTTTATGAATCCCAAAGCTTCAATGAGCATTAAGGATAGTTCAAAGAGTGAATGTAAAGCTAATCAGATCTGCAAAGAAGTTGCAGAGCTGAATGTGCACAAATAAAACAAAAGCAGTTTTATTTCACTAAAAAATATGTTACACATGGCAACAGTGCTGTAAATCTTTCTTATGAAGAAACCTTAAGACTTGCTCCAGCCAGGTTTCAAACCAGGAATTCCTGCATTTGGGTCATGCTTCTTTGCCACTGGGCCAAACTAGCTGCTTAAATCACTGCTTAGAGTGGCTGTATAGATCCTACTCTAAAAACTTAAACTTTCTAAAAGTTCTTCATTTATGATATAGATTACTAATATAGTGATACATTAAGAATATAAGTCACCCTATCTATTATTTATACAATAACATGATTGCATAAACATGCCTCAGACAGGAATCAAACCCAGATCTCCCTCTCCAGACTCAAGGACTTAAACCACTGTGCTACCGGACATAAATACTTCAGGATGACTTGGCTGAAGAGTTTCCTCAAATGAAAACAAATCCTTAGTCATTTTATCATGTTTATTTTATTACACAAACACTTTTTTTGCAACAGTGCCAAAACGCTAAACCTAAAGAAAAAATCATGCATCAATCATTGCAATTTCAATTTTAACATACTGTACTGGCTCACAGCAGTTAGTCCCGCCCTGAGCCACTAAGGCTTATAGGTAAAACAACCGTTTTTTGTTTTTAAAGTCTTATAGTTAAAGTTAGGATTTAAGAAAATTGATAACTTTGGTGAAATTAAATTAGCATCTTGTTCATTTATGGTTGTAATGTGTTCTTTTTGTTTTTGTTCTTTTTTGTGTGGTACACCGTGAGTCAGGGGATTGTGTGTGGGAGTGACTATCAATGAGCAGTGCTTTGTTGGGTGTGTGAAAAGTAAGTGAGGGAAAGTAGAAATAATTCCCATAGAATAAAACATGAAAAGTAATAGCCCCCATCTCCTAAAGACAACACACGTTTAGAAAGTTAAATGACGATTCTATAACGAAGCATTGAGACGATGAAAGCGACCGAAAAACGGGGCGAAATAATAAGAAGATTAAAGAGCAAAGATATCAATAGTGTGAGAGCTGTTTAGCTCTCCCATTAATAACTAGATAAAGCATTTCCATAAGAAAATGCAGTGAATGCTTTCAAGCTTAATGTATTCCTGAAGAATTGCTGAAAGTAGCTGAAACATTTAAAACAGATGAAAATAGCTCAAGCATGTAAAGCATAGTTGAATGTATCTAAGGAGAAATAGGAATTGATTAAACAGTGCTGAATATTTGCAGAATAAACTGAAGTAGCTAAATTTCAAATGGAGGAAACTTGAAAAAGATTTGCTGAAATTAAAGAACTGCTGAAAATCAAGGAAGTGTGTAAAGGTTTGCTCCGTTAGTTGAAATACAGCCAACTGTATCAAAATAGGTAAATATTGTAAGTAAATAGTTTTGATTTTCAGGAGCTGAATAAGTAGCTCAACGTTTTGGAAATATTTAAAACAGCTGAAATTTGCTTCAGAACAAATATTTGAATTGAAATTGTTAAAATTTGAAGCTTTGAAGGAAATGTGTGCAGGTAATATTATATAAAATCATGCATTGAATCATTGAAATCAGCAATTTCAATTTTAACATATTATAGTGGCTCACAGTAGTTAGTCCCGCCCTGAACCGCTAAGGCTTCTGGGTAAAACAACCTTTCTTGTGTTAGTAGTCTTATAGTTAAAGTTAGGATTCAAAAAATTTATAACTTTGGTGAAATTAAATTAGCATCTTGTTCATTTATGGTTGTAATGTGTTCTTTTTGTTCTTGTTCTTTTTTGTGTGGTATACCGTGAGTGAGGGGATTGTGTGTGGGAGTGACGATCAATGAGCAGGGCATTGATGGGTGTGTGAAAAGTAAGGGGTGCTTGCTTTCTACGAAGGAAGTGCACCAAGCGGCGCTCTTATTTTGTGTCTGATTACCTGTACAGTCTAATCTGAGCAGCTGAAACACAAATGATATCGGCTGTAGATATGTACAGAATTTAATGAGGCATTCAGTTTATTGGCCTCTAAAATAATTTATTGTAGGTTGCTAAAGTCAAGAAGTCTTCACCTGAGCGTGTGCATAGATCATTAAAGAATAAAAATCCATTAATGAATTTTTATTGTATAAGCAAAAGGACAAACCTGAAGACCGTTATGTGATTAAAATACATTGAAATAAAAATATTGTTATTAAACACAAAGATTAGTCTCTCATGTGGCCTGGTAGCGTAGTTTGTAACGGTTCGGCCTCAGAAGGCAAAGGTCCGCGGTTCGATCCCTGCCTCGGTTTCAGGTGTGACTATGAGCGAGTCACTTTACACAAGCTCCCCGAGCGCCGTTTAGTCTGGCAGCTCACTGCTCCCCGCGGGGATGGGTCAAATGCAGAGAACCTTTTTTTTTTCTCCGGCGCCGGTCGAGCTGGCTGCTGGTCACAACAGCTCCTGTCCTCTTACTTCTATTTATTACTTTCTTCACTTATTTAAGTTTACCTTTCTAGTGTGTTTGTAGTAACATTAGTGTACACAACCTGTACACAGCTTTTTTATAGTTTTTCTAAGTTTGGCGCAGTACAAACGCTGTTTTTAAAGCTACGATGTGCGTCGGGGTCAGAGCGCGCATTGTTTACACCGCGGAGCAGCTGATCGCGCTGCGCAGCGCCGTAGTTCTGCCCAGAGACAGACACGAGATCACTGCTGAGGTGCTAGTAAAGTCCCGACGTGGGCGCCGCGCTGGAAAACTACGACGGGAGAAAACGAGACGCTTCAGGCCCGCTGTCCCCTCCGTTATCATGGGGAACGTGACATCTCTCCCCAACAAGATCGACGAGCTTGCGGCGCTCACACGGTACCAGCCGGAGTACAGAACGAGCAGCGTCCTGCTGTTCACGGAGACCTGGCTGACGTCACTCATCCCGGACTCGACTGTCGCACTGGACAATTTTCATCTGCTACGTGCGGACAGAACGGAGAACAGCGGTAAGAGGAAGGCCAGTGTCTGACTGTGTTTGTGAACACCAGGTGGTGTATGCCACGATATTGCACTGTCAAAATGAAGCTGTGTAACAGAGACATTGAGCTGTTAGCAATGGGCATGAGGCCATTCTACCTGCCACGGGAGTTCACACGCGTTATAATAATTGCTGTGTACGTCCCACCCTCCGCTAACGCTGACACAGCTTCTGAGACCCTGCTCAGTCACCAGCAGGCTGCAAACACAGCACCCACAGGCCCTCTTCCTGATCTCTGGGGACTTTAACCATGCACCTCCTTCAGCTGCTCTGCCTACATACACCCAGTATGTGACCTGCCCCACCAGCGACAATAAAACACTGGACTTATTCTACGCCAACACCAAAGAGGCCTACACTGCATCCTCCCTCCCACCGCTGGGCAGAGCTGACCACAACATCCTGCATCTCCTGCCTGTGTATAAACCTGTTGTACACAGGTAGCCGGTGGTGCCCTGCACAGTGAAGAGGTGGACAGCTGAGAGCGGGGAGGCTCTCAGGGACTGCTTTAACACCACTGTGTGGACGGAGCTCTGTGACCCACATGGGGAGGACGCAATAACAGACTGTGTAATGGACTACATAAACTACTGCTGTGAAAACACTGTTCCCACCAGGCGGGTTCGGTGTTTCACCAACAGCAAGCCGTGGGTCACCCCTGATATTAAAGCTCTGCTAAAGGAGAAGAAGAGAGCATTTAAATCAGGGGACAGGGAGGAGCTGAGGAGGGTGCAGAAGGAGCTGAGGAGGAAAATCCGTGAGGGGAAGTCCAGCTACCGGAGGAAGATGGAGGAGCAGCTGCAGCAGAACAATGTGAGTGAGGTGTGGAGGAGCCTGAAAACCATCTCAGGCTTCAAATCTCCACACCCACAGGCTGAGGGGGACCTGAGCTGGGTCAACGAGCTGAACTCATACTTTAATAGGTTTGACCAAGCACCCACTCACACCTCCCAGCAGCTGCCTCCGAACATTTGTCACCTCATACCACTGGATTACCAGCCCCCACAGCCCTTCACACCTTTACACAAAGCCCTCTACCCTCAGCCCTGAGTCACTTCCTCAACCCCTCACTTCACACCACACTGAGACACTCCCTCAACCCCTATCCTTCTCCAGCACCCAGGTGAGAAGTGAGCTCAGAAAGATCAAGGCCAGGAAAGCAGCTGGACCAGACGGCATCAGCTCCAGACTCCTAAAGTCCTGTGCAGGCGAACTGTGTGGAGTTATGGAGCATGTCTTCAACCTGAGCCTCAAGCTGAGGGTGGTACCACAGCTCTGGAAGACCTCCTGCGTGGTACCAGTGCCCAAGACACCCACGCCAAAGACCCCAGCAGCTTCAGACCAGTGGCTCTGACATCACACCTGATGAAGACACTGGAGAGACTGGTCCTGGGTCACCTCCGCTCTGCAGTGGGAACCTACCTGGACCCGCTGCAGTTCGCCTACCGACACGGCATAGGAGTAGACGACGCTGTCATCTTCCTCCTACATCGAGCCCTTTCCCACCTAGAGAAGCCCGGCAGCACTGTGAGGATCATGTTCTTTGACTTCTCCAGTGCCTTCAACACCATCCAGCCCATGCTTCTGAAACACAAACTGGAGGAGGCTGGTGTGGACCTTCATCTGACGGAATGGATTATGGACTATCTCTCAAACAGGCCTCAGTTTGTGAGAGCCAGGGACTGTGTGTCTGACACTCTGACCTGCAGTGTGGGGGCCCCACAGGGGACTGTACTGGCCCCCTTCCTTTTCACCCTCTACACGTCAGACTTCAGACACAATACGGACAGCTGTGTTCTGCAGAAGTTCTCTGATGACTCTGCGATCGTCGGACTGATCACCGATGATGACGATGCAGAGTACAGAGGACTCACTCAGAACTTTGTGGACTGGTGCCAGCGGAACCACCTCCTGATCAATGCAGGGAAAACGAAGGAGATGGTGGTGGATTTCCGCAGACAGCAGCCTGCTGTCATACCACCGATGCACATCCAGGGAAGGGACATTGAGAGAGTGGACTCTTACAAGTACCTGGGTGTGCATCTGAACAATAAACTGGACTGGACTCATAACACGGATGCACTGTACAGGAAGGGTCAGAGCAGACTCTACCTGCTGAGGAGACTGCGGTCTTTTGGAGTGAGGGGCCACTCCTGAAGACCTTCTATGACTCTGTGGTGGCATCAGCCATCCTGTACGGTGTGGTCTGCTGGAGCAGCAGCATCACAGTGAGGGACAGGAAAAGACTGGACAGGATCATCAAGAAGTCCAGCTCTGTCCTGGGCTGCACTCTGGACACGGTGCAGGAGGTGGTGAGAGAAGGGTCCTGGCTAAACTGACATCCATCATGGACCAGGTCTCTCACCCACTGGAGGACTCACTGTCTGCTCTGGAGAGCAGCTTCAGTAGCAGACTGATCCACCCTCGCTGTGTGAAGGAGAGATATCGTAGATCCTTCCTACCTGCTGCTGTCAGACTGTATAATCAGAACTGTTGACCACATCCCACTACAGTCACTCACCCACTGCATCAGTGGTTTATATAGCAACCTGCTCTGTACAATATTTGTGCAAAATCTGTGAATGATCAATTATATATTTTTTACTGGTACAAATCTTATACCCATTACTGTGCAATAACCCTGCAATGACCTCATACTCACTCTAACTGTACTGTACTGCTTTGTACTGTACTGCTTTGTACTGTGCCAACACAAACTGTTCTGTACCTGTATTCTTGCTCATCTGTACTGCTGTTGTGAGAGGTAATTTCCCCACTGCAGGACTATTAAAGGTTTTCTTATTCTTATTCTTATGTCAAAATGAAGAGCGTAATTAAATAATTGTTCATCATTAAGGGTCACTCCTATTAACACCACGTTCTGTTATGGTGCATTACCTACATATGAATGAATATTGCCTGTGAATAAGTACATGATTTAATTGTGCGTTCAGTTAATTGGACTTGCTTGCAAGAAGGACTCTTAAAATACTTTAATGCATGTTGTAATTTAATGCAAACTAAAGTCTTCACCTTAGCCAAATGTGCACAGTTCATTAAAGAACGAAAATGCATCAATGAGTTTTTTTTATTTTTAGCAAAATGATAAGCTGAAGAGCGTTCTGTGATTAAAAAAAAAATAAATATAAAAATTTTGTAATTAAATGCAAAGATTAGTCTCTTATGTCAACAAGAAGGGCCTCATCAAAAGATTGTTCATCATTAAGGGTCACTCCTATTAACACCACGTTCTGTTATGGTGCATTACCCACAATGCATTGTGCTATAAATTTGCATATATTTTTGAACGCTGTAATGTTGACTTAATTCCTTAAAAATACCCCCTCAACTATTAGACAGAGCAGGTTGTTTAAAAAAGGGTAATATCTACACCTGCTCTTATGGGGAATCAACAATGCAATGAACTTATCAATAATATTCATAGAGCTGCTGTGAGCATTAGGAGTTTGACTTGTAAGTCAAAGTGCTACTGAGCTCAATCCCTTATCTGCTGCAGCTGCGCCGTTGTCATAGAACAGGCAGGAACCTCCACTGATCAGCACAAAGAGCTGGAGTGAGGCTGATTTCCACCCCAGCTTAACAGGCTTGTTACACCAAAACCATAAAGATTATCACAAAAATAACTTCACTTTATGAATCCCAAGGCTTCAATGATCACCTGGTCTGCGTTTTATGCTTGAGGATAGAAAATTGTGGCCACAGTCGCGATTTAAAAAATGCCTGTCCCTCTGTGATTTTACCCAGAAGTCAGAGAGTATTTTCCATTGGAGTAAATGGGAGAATTTCTGGAACTCTCTGTGCTTTGAGGCAGATACAGACTAAAGTATAGTTTTGATGGCTTAGCCATGCACATCGTTGGTAAGAAGACAAGTATGACTACAAACTAGTGAAGAAAATACGTTGATAGAGTGAAAACTGTGGCTGTAGTGACAAGTTAAAGAGAAAAGTTCTGGCGTAAGAAAGCGTCTCTCTACATTCTAGCTGTGAAATCTCCCACTTAATTAGACGCAATACACACTAATGGAAAAGATGAGAATTCCTAAAAAACCACCCTATGCTTAAACTGCTATAACTCAGAATCTGTTAAAGATATCAAAATGCTAAACAAGACATTAATAGTTGAATAGTTGAAGATTGTTTTGTAGTTTAAATGGTGTCTGTAGCTTTATTCTTTTACTGGTCTTAGGGTTTTAATGGTTTTGTTCCTAGCTATTTATATTCATCAGAGCTCCTTGTCCCCTATGAGCCTTGTGGAACCCTCAGGTCTATAAGTAGGATTCTACTAATCATCATTCTATATCTTTCTAAATCTCTAGTGTTTTCTTTTGGATCGTTCCTAAGATCGTCCGTTTTGCCTCTCCATTATAGGTTTTATTACTGTTGCATACATGCTTTTATGTGGCTTGGGGATATCTGTATATACAGATAGCCCCCCAAGCTTTGGTAGGGAGGAGTATCTGTTAAGCACTTTGTGCTGCATTTTTATGTATAAAAAGTGCTATATAAATAAAGATGAATTGATTGATAGATTGATTAGAGGCTGCGATCTACCTTATCAGGCAATGCTTTATTTATATAGTGCTGGATAACAACATGCAGATGACCAAGGTGCTGAACAGACATAAAATCAAAATGTAAAACGTAATAAGACATAAAACAGTAATAAAACTGAATATTACCTTAATCTAATGTGTCTGACTCTGCTCAGTAGCTGTGGACAGAATCAAAGGCCAGTTTAAAAAGGTGAGTTTTTAGTTTAGATTTAAAAACCGCTGCTTTAAAAGCAAACAATGATTTTGAACCTGAAGCATAACTCAACGGGCAACCAATGGAGGGATCTAGGGACAGGGGTAATGCGACAGTGCTTTCATGAAGAGGTCAGGAATCTGGCTTCTCCATTCTGGATCGAATGCAGTCGTGCAAGTAATGACTTGTTGATGATAGCATAAAGAGCATCAGTAGTCAAGTACAGAGCTGATGAGAGCATGAATTACTCTTTCCAGGTCCTTTCCCATTATTCACCTGATCCCCGAAGCACAGTCTTGAAGAGTTCCTGATGACAAGCTGACAAGCACATGTTCTAGGAGATGTCAAATAATAGAGGAATGGAGGAACCCAGACTGGAATTTATCAAAGAGCTCACTTTGCTGAAAGAGCAAGCAGTTGATCGTATACATATTTTTCCATTACCTTTGCCAGGAATGAAAGTTGTGAGACTGGTCTAAGTTGTCCAGAGAAGCACTATCTACAGATGGAGTGGCACATTCTCGCTGCCTCGCTCCTGCTGGATTTCACGCTGATCTTGTCATGACATTAGCACGACTTAGGTACCATTCCACCAAGCCCCCCTACACCAGTCATGACCCCCCCACTGTGATGTACTTAATGCGTAGGAGCCTTTTTAACACCCCCTAAACCTTTTTATGAAATGACCTGCAATTGCACATTCATGCACCAGGTGGAGCAGTGATGTGTAATCCAGGCCCACAGGTAGTGTGGAAGTGCATGAGGTTTGTGTACTTTATATAATATATATAAATATTGACTACACAAACCTCATGGGTGTCTTAAATGAACAGTAGTTAACTTAAAGTTATTTATGTCTAATTAAGTAGAAAATGATAAATACAATGCCCTTTAGTCAAACATTTAGTCAAGATCCATGGATATTTTATTTGTTCTAATTATACTATGTATTACTGTATTGTAATGATTAGCACTAAAATTACTGGCAATTTTTTTCAACCAGCCAGGAATAAATGACAACTGACAAAGACCAAAAGCTTCCTCAGTTTGAGGGAAGTTCCATATTATCCTCCAGTTTGGCTTCACTTCACACTTGCAAAGAACTAGCTTGTTACGTGAACAAAAGACACAAAAGTGAGTAGGTGTGATGAACCCTCCCCCAAGAAGGACACCAGACTGGAAGAGTTAACATGACTCAACTTCCACACAACTTCACCTGAGCCATAAAAACCAGATATATTTGTAAACTGCTTACCAAGAAAATTCTTCATGGATCCATAACTTTAAAGGTTCCGCTCAAATCAAGGGTTTGTTGACATTGTAGCGAATTCAAATTATTAATAGTTTGATAATAATGCAAAAATATTAATATACCTCGAAGTTGGGGCACCAGGTTTGTTATAAAGCTGAAACCACGCTTGTATCAATCTAGTCAACACCAGATGTCAATTCAATGAGTTACCAGTTATGAACAACAATAACCACTTTCTTGTGATAAAACCAAATCAGTCTCTTATGCCGTGAATTCTTGTCGCGGTTCAGTGACCTCTGTTTAAATCTGAAGAACAATGCACACAAAACCAGATTCCTTTTAACGTTTTATTAATCTAACACTACTGGATATATGAATAACATAATATGGAAATACTCAAATAAACAGAACAGAAAATGAGCAAACAATCAGAATGAGATGATGAACAATGAATGAACCAATGAGTGAAAGCACAAGGAATGGTCAAGACTTGAGTGTGTGATGGCTTTGATCAAGCAAAAAGAGTATTTGTCTCTAACTAATTTAAATCTAAGGATAACAAATGGATTTGGAATGTTCAATTTTAGCGCTTTGAGAAACACCATAATTCTCAGAGGATTAGAGATGTTCGTCTTGCCTTAGTTTGGAGCTGTAGCCGCTGTGCAGCGTCTGCTGTTACCGGTGGGTTGAGCAGGCGTGCCCTCTCTGGTTCAGGTGCCATGGCCTCTGGGCCAGGAATCGTCGTCCGCGTTGATGATGACAGCTCGGGTTCAGCGAAGTAACAGCCAGGCTGAACTTTCCAAGGTGTTTCAAAGCGTCAGCGCTACTTAAACTGGTCTAAAAGGAAACGGGCTGGAATCTAATTTAATTGGTTCGATCAAAAATAGCGAGTCAATTAAGGACTGTTTGTAAAAGTTTCAGTTTCGCAGAGTTTCTTGATGACTTTCTAACGTTACAAAATTTGTTGTTTGTTCGTGTTGCTAAGTTTACTTAGGTTTAAAAATTTAACAACAAAGGAAAATTAAAGAAAAGTAATGCGACGCAAAAAGAAAAAGTGAAAGAAGTTTGAAGATAGAGGGAAATCCGATTTGCCTAGGGTGTTACTGGTTTAAATACCCCTGGGGCAGTGGTCACTGCAGGGCGGAGAAATGACTTCAACCAGTGGTGAAGAGTTCCACCTCTTTAGATCAGGAATCAAACTATTTGATTTTGATCGCTCCTAAATCTGGGATAACTAAGATTTTCTCTTTTCATCAAGCTCAAAGTTCCATCATACCATAACACAATACACGTGTAACGATCACTTTGACACTCATAAGCAGAGACGTCAGAATGGTTAAACAGCAATATTAAATGCATAGAATATTTAGGTCTTATATGTGGTCCCTTAAAACGCTGAAACAAATGTAATGTTATTCATCATGAATGGTCTTGTCTTATGTAACAGCCAGTAAACACTAAAACATACACAAATAATAAATGCAAGGAAAATCAAATTATAAATGACCTAATCTGGACATTACTAATTAAACAATTGTAACACTTAAAAATGTCATACAATAAAGAGGATACCTAATTGTAGCTGGTGGACATAGTCTATATTGCACAGATTAAAAGAAGTAAAGAAGGTGAGTATCTGTATATCAACTTTGTGTCTTCACACAAAGGAAAGCATGGTGATAAGTTGAAGTCCCTTTGTAACTTTAGGAATTTCCTGGCAAATCTGTAGATCAGGCAATAAACATCACACAGAAACCAATCTAATATCAAATGAAAACATTTTGTCCACAGAATACAATGGCATCTGTTTCATGGAAGTTGAGGGTTCTGGTGCATCTGAACCAGAACTTGTGTCCAAATGAAGTCTCTCGTTCTCTTGATGAGCACATTCCACATTTTATGGCTCGTGGTCCCAGTTCTGGGAGAGACAGCTTCTCGGTGATAAATGTGACAGCCTGTCCTTTTGGAATGATAAGCAGAGGTGGAATCCTGAGAGATTTACAGGTAGATCAGCAAAGGGGACTCATGGTTCTTTGATATGGACATTTGAGATGTTGGCGCCAATTGGTGCCTGTTGTGATAGAAACCAGTCTCCTGTGGTGGAGAAAGATTCAGGGTCCCTTATCTCTTGGGACTGGAAAGGACGTAGAGGCTCTTCAATTTAGGGAGTTAAGTTCACATGTAGGTCAGGTTACCTCAGTCCAGACGTGGATTGCTACATATTCCCCCACTTAGCTCACACTGATCGAATGAAGATGGAGATCATCGTGAGGTACTTCCAGGCATCCACGGATGGCAGACAGGAACCTGTGGAACATTCTAATCCCATGAATAGACTGGTGTTCTCAACTTTATTTTTGTATTCCCCTATAAAATCGAAGGGGAAACCTGTCCTATGAATATGGGATGTCAAAAGAACTATCGTGAAAGAGTGGGACTCAGTACTAATGACATTCTAACCAATGGTGGTTACATAGCAACATTTTAGTTAACTAGTAGTAAAGAAAATTCTAAATCATAAGGAAAAATATCTGGCGAAAGACGGCCCAACAAATAAGCCTAGTAAAAAAAATATAACATTAGGTCTAGTAAAACGAACAAATCTGCCATTACATACTATAATAAATCAGTCAGGTTCCTACTGACTAAGGTGGGTTCCTTTGTTACCTATATGTATGTGTGTATGTACTATGTATATGTGTGAAAAACAACTTAAGGAGGAAAGAGGAGGGAAAGAGGAAGAAAAATTCTTTCCAGGTGTAAAAATCTAACTGTTATGTTCTCAAGATGTTCTGGTTTTGTGGCATCATCACCAAACAGTTTTTAAGCTGGTAATACCGAGATACATAGATAGAGATACAGAGATAAGATATTCAGAATGTCAGCACGTAACCTAGACTTTTAAAGTTTCTGCAGTGTTGCCTGCATTAAATCACGCCTACGAAATAACATGAAATGGAGCCTGGGCTTATAAACCGACTCCTTAATATTCTCAATTATCTTTACACTAAAAGTTTGAATAATCTTCAAGCATGTTGTATCATTATCATCCTTTAATCAACTTTGATAGATGGTCTGCGTGTCCCCCACTTAGTACATAGTTCACAAAATCAAACAACAAAACACCACAATGACCACTAATGAATTATTTTGGGTTCTTTAGTGGGCTTGTCCCCCACTTGGGAACTTTTGGTGGGAAGCTTTCTGGTTATAATCTGTTATATCGTTCTTCCTATGTGGCCTGTATGCCACTTGTTGAAGAGTGTTGCGTGTAGTTTTGATTTGTCTGTGTTTTGCACGTGGAGGGTGATGGGCCTACGTCATCCTTACCCCCCCGTGGCTATGGGGCACCACGACCCAAGGAGAGTGAGGGCGTCGGAGCCATATGATAGTAGGCACATAATAAAGCATAATGATTTGCAAATGCCGTAAAAATGTTCTGGATCGAATGTACAGGCAGGCCTAGGATGGCGCCTTGTTTGGTCAATGGATCAGCCTGATTAGTGAGGTCGGAGGGCGCCACAACGGTAAGGGTGCAGCATTGGACCTCTGTGGGCTGGTGGTGAGGGAGGGGCACAGGGTCACGGACCTGTGCCCAAATTCTGGAATGCTTGAGATCTATAACTGGTTCCAAGCGGTTGAGTAGGTCTTGGCCTATCAATAGGGGAACCGTTTCCAGAGATGACCCGTATACTGGATGAACAAACTTCATTGGACCAATAGACATATGGATTAAAGCCATGGCTGTAAGAATGGTCCCTGTAGGAGTGTAAGGTTGAAACTTTAGGGAGCATGGATGCAGTGTAAGTTGTTTGCCTGTCTGCTGCATCACTGATGTCAGTTTGTTGAGCAGTGCAGTAGATATTAAAGTGATGTCGGAAGCTGTGTCAAGAAGAGCCTCCTGTTTGAAGGTGTTTTCCAGAGTGACTGCTAAGTGAGGTTTTCGTGCAACCCCCTTTTTAGTGAGGTTCCCAAGAAATTGTAAGAAGGGCAGGTCACCTGGAATGAGCGGATCATCATCATTGGGGGACCCATTAGAGTCCAGCTTAACGACCAAGACTGCACTGGAAGACTCAGGTGTCTCAGCCACACATGTGGGGTTTGGGCTGGAATGTATGAGTGGCCCAGTCCCTTTAGGGCTTAGTGGAAGTTCTTTCTGAATAATCAGATTTAGCTGAGGATCTGGCTGTACAGCTGTCAGTGACAAAACCTTGGCTGTTCTATTTTTTTCCACTCTGGAGGTCTTGGGCAACTTGTTCAAGTGTCTCCAAGTCCTTTTCGTTGAGGCCCGAGGCGTCAAAGTGGGGCTCATGTGGGGTATTTCTGTTCTCCACATAACCATTTCTTTTCTCCTTCTTAAAGGATTTGCGCCAAGAAGGACCATGAGATGTGTAATCTCATTGGTAAACGTTCTGTGCGTGTGGTCGTTCACCTATGTCCCCCCTTTGCACTCGGAAGTCACTTCTGTGCTGAGGGTTAGGTTGATCTTCAAAGGAAGCAGAGGAAGGATGTTCCCTTTCATAACTTATAGAATTTGGCCTTTTGTCAGACCAAGATGACTTGGAATGCTTACGCAGTGGGTTTGTTTTCTGAAACCCATATGATTCATGACTATATTGAGGTCGATAGGATCTCAAGGAAGTTTTTTCGGTGTCCTTTGAGCCACCATCATAGGCTCCTTCTAATCTCAGAGGCAAATGTTTGGTGTCAATGTTGAACACAGTACTCGGCTCAGGATTCCTTCGATGAATCTCTTTGTGTTTTGAAAACCCCAAGGATGCCAGTTCACGTAGGTGTTGGCTGGTGGAGTTGCGTGGATTTGCTGAAATGCCAAGATGACTGCTAGTAGCAGGATGGAGGTTTTTGATAAAAAGTGTTTTGAAGTTCAAGTCTTCCTCCATTCCTGGTTCATTTCTAGAGCCGAATTAGGCTCGAAGAAGGCGTCTGTAGTAAGCCTGTGGGTCTTCATGTCGGGCTTGTTTAATAGCAATAGCCACATTCAGACCAGATTGGGAGACCGCGTCGATGTATCCCGCTCTAGAGCATCGCATAGCAGGCCATAATCATCTCTGATTACGCTGTGTTGTCGTTCAATGAAATTGCTAAGATTACGACTTGAAGTTAATTTGATAAGATATAACTTATCATGGTTTGTAGACTGTGGATACCTTTGCAGGTAAAAACCTTTAGGTCATCATTCTCATCCGTAGTTTGGGAGAGGAGGTTTGTGTTTTGTTTTGATCTACCAGTGCTTCTTCAAGCTGTTGTTGGGAAGTAGTGAGTTCTTGCTCACATTGCAGGAGGGATTGTTTTAATTCATGATTTGCATTTTCTAAATCCTCCTTTTCAGTTTGAAAATCAGCGGCTAATTCATGGGATTTGGCTGCTGGTTCTGCCTGAACCCGTTTCTACATTTCCACAAGGTGGTCAAGGGATTCAACTTTATCTTCTTCTTATCTGGTGTGTTTGTTTTGATTGGATGGACATTGTTATGGCCATTCGTCCCATCATCTTTATCTTGTCCTTTTCTTTCAAGGACTGGGTTAGGGCGTCAGCAGTAAAGTCTGTTAACAGATTGTCAAGTTCATTCACCGTAGATCCCTGGATTTCTGTCATGTATCCAGGAATAAAAGCTTGGGTCAGCTCATTTAAAGATCCATGCTCCACATTGCTAAAGAATTGGACCTTGATGTCTCAGTAACTTTTCTTTCTCGTGTCTGTAACTTTTCATGCCAAAAAGCGCTGTAGATCGCCCACACGGCCCGTTTGAAAATGTGTGTTTTAAGCTCTCATCCACAACGCTCTATTTTCGGAGTGTGTCGAAAGCTAAACTGATCGCCACACCCCTTTGAAGAAGCGCATAGCCGGGGAATAAAACGTCACGGTCACTGAATCCATTGTAACACTGACACTGGCTAACTCGTCCTCGTAGTGGAGTTCAACCAATACGTTTGATTCAAAATCTGACTCTGAAGTCGAATGGGAGGCTGTTGAAGTGGTTACACTTCGACTGGCGCAAGGTACGTCTAACTGGCAGATTCACGTTTAATTTAACTTGATTTATTTAATACGCAACTTGATTAGCTGCTAACGCTAATACTAATGCTTGCAAATTAGCAGCCTGAATTAATACAACAGAATATTCATAACACGACTACAGCTTGTTTGAGAGCATAGCTTGATAAACTAATATAAACTAATTTTTACATGTTTTTTTATTTCTCGTTCTGCTGCTGTGTGAAAATAATTTTTCTATAATGGGATCTGCAGCTGCAGCTTATATTTTGCCATATTTGTCTGTAATTAAGTGCCAATGTAGGAACAGTGAATGGCTAGAGGCATGGTGTGACAGCAACTATTGCTTTCAAGATATTGCATGTGTTTATTACTTTTATTAATAAATTAAAATTTCGATAAATCTTACCTCAAGATGCCTGAACTAGTTGCCAAACCTACTGTCATGTATGGTTGATGATCCAGGACTGGAGCCCGTATGATTGAATGTGTATTCATTACAGAACACATTTAATATACAGTATATCAGACAATTACACATGCATGGAATAAATCAGTATCTCAGAAATTCATAAAAAACTTTAGAACATTTTACTATTTACAGATTAATCATAATGTACCTGGGAACTCTGGTTTACAAACATAGGTTTTGTCTCTAAATATATATTGACCTAATATTTTTTTAATTGCTTTTAGTAAGGTGTATGATATATCAAGTTCTAATATATGACTAATAGAAATTATTGTTTTTTTCAGTGCTGTGTCTGTGTGTATCTCAAGTTGTTGCAGGTATCTAGCCTAGAAGTCTTGTCAGCTGGTGCTGGGGACTTCTAGGGCGAAGAGTCCAAGTCATCCCACCTTCCCTAGTCTGGATCAGGGCAGTGTTTCCTAAGGGACAAGGCACCTATGTTGGACTTAGACCACCTGTGAAATACCTAAATTATTGTTTTTTTTTTGGCAATACCTCAATAAAAGCTGAAATATTATAAAACATGTGTCTGTTTTCCCTCATTAGGTATATGCATACAAAAATAGTTCAGTGAAACAGCAATAGTCAAAGCCAACTTTAATTTTACCCAATGCACCAGCACTATAATTCTGGATAAGTTACCGTCACAGATCAATTTGCAGACCACAAAATGAACGGGTAGGATTCATAGTTATGTTGAAAGCATAGTTTCTGGAGTGGAACAGGTACAGTCATGAGCAGTTGGCTGGGGAGATGCAAGGATCATTTTTGTCTTCACGTGTTGGAAGACATCGGAACCAGTGCAGCTGCTGTACAGATGGAGGATGCAGCTGTTTTCCTTGACTCCACTCTAGAAGGTATAAAGAATAGAATAGCAGATTAATGAAATGACCAGTAGCATGACATTAATGACCTCCTTTCTGTTAGGTTGCTCAAATTCTGCTCAGAGGGCCGGTGGGACAGGGATGTTCACAAGGTCCTCCAAAGAAAAACCTGAGTCCAGCAGGACTTTATTGAAGATGGTCTCCATCACATTTTCCACATAATCTGCACCATAACACTAGTGTTACAAATGACCCGTCAACAGACTAAAATATCAAAATAAGTTGACCAACTGCATACAGAGTAAATACATAGACAATAATATAGATCAGATTATGAATACCACAACTACTGAAATGTGAAATGCAAAATCTGTCAAATAAAACTGCATATTGGCCAACAAATGATTACACTGCTGTTAAATGTACATACCTTTGCTCCTGAGGTGAGCACCCTTCTACTCTTCTACAAGGTAGCCGCGTGTCATTTTGAGAAGCAACCTCCTCGCGTTTCGGTAGATGGCATGAGTCAGCCTTTTATAAAAAAAAATGTCACGTTTACAGCTAAAGTAAATGACAACATACACACGACAGGCTCGGTAGTAATTAGAAACACAGCTGACTCTCACAATTTACTAGCGCTAGCCGCTAACGCTAGCCGCTAAAGCTGCGCTACTATCGCGCTAGTAGCTATAATGTGAGCTGAGTGAATGATCTCAGTACCATATATCACACGATTCGAACCGGACAAATGCTGGAGAGGCTTGGACTCATCCAAATTGCGTGGCAATGCAACGGTTCTAGCAATTAGCATTCCTTACACAGGAGGGAAGCTACATTATAAACAGAGAAACTTCTGGAGTACATACATCAAATAAGTATCAAGCATGTACTTACGTTTGGGGAAGCAGCAAGTGGGCGCTTCTTCAACCTGAGTGACTTCTTCTTTTGTCTTTTAAATGGCAGGTGGCAACCAACAAAGGTGCATTAGCGCCACCTCCTATGGTAGACTGCGCAGTGAGTGACTTCTTCTTCTGTCTGTGACTGAAGTGACTGAAACGAAATGTTTCAGGTACATTTAGGGGTCCAGGTTTGTCTGGGGGGGGGGGGGGGGGGGGCGAAGCTGGTTCTGTGATTGGTCAGCGCGAATGCAGACGTATTCAGGCCGCCAAATTTGAAACGATGGTTCTTGAACCAGATTGGATAAACTCTCAAAAATGTGAAATAAGTAGGGGGAATACTTCTAACACACCAGGAGTGTCTTAACGTGACCCAGGGAGTCAAAGAAACGTACCAGAATGTCCAAAAAGTGAATTTTGCATGTGCATGGACCTTTAATGCTTCTTCAGTGGCGATCCGGATATCTATGCTAGGGTCAGTGGACACGCTTGTATGTTTTTCAACTTATTGGTTGGCTCCATCTTACCAGTGTTTTGGTTACTGAGGTTGGTCAGCAGTTCTCTAGAATTTAGTGGTTCTCAATTAATCACTTAAGAGAAAAAAAAAGTTAACTTCTTCCTGATTGTATCTTTATACAGGCGAGGAGGCACCTAATAAAAATTTTAAATTCAAGCGCTTCTTTAACTAGAGTAGATCAAAATATTGATTTTTATGAAAGTTATTTCTAAAAGAAAATTCTACACACAATACGGCAATCAAAGATAACAGGTAAAAATCAATCAAATAGAATGTTATGGTAATAACAAAAGAGTAAAAGTCAAAAATTACGAAGGTAATTTAGAAAAAAAAAAATTCAAAAATTCTACAATGTATGATTCAATCCAAAGTGAGTAACTAGGATTAATGACGAGTTATAAGCAAAAACAACGTTTATTAACAATGAAGGCTTTTTAAATCCAACTATGAGATGCACTGGGGCCTACTCTGCTGGAATGTCTGCTTTCTGACTCAGTTAACCAAATCGGCCACTGGGTGGAGGCAGAGAGTACCACTAGGATTTTAATTTCTTTTAAGGACGACAGGGCGCTCTCGACTGGGAGGCGCTGTAAGACGGTGACGTCAGCACCGACAACTTTTGGGCACGCCCCTTGAAAGGCGCTTGCTGCAGGTCAAGTTTAACGTCAGTTGCGCTCTGGCTCCGGATCAGAGCATTTAGTTCATACACTTAAATTAGCACGGCGGCTACATGCTTTGGGCTCCAAGGCCTAGCAACAGTTCAACGTTTAAACTCAACAGTATCGAGTCTTAACAACTTCGGTTAATTTATTTTCCACTTGGCATTGCACAGTGGGCAACTTCAACGTTTTTACTATTTAATCGGTTTTCTTCAATAACAATAAGGAGTCCGTATGACTCACCAAGATAATGCGCAATAAACGTCACTCTTCCCCTGTCAAACAGTTTGTTTTAACAGTTTATAGGGAGCTGGGTAGCTAATCCAGCTGCTCTAAAGGGAAGGTCTGGATCAGAGGGGAATTAACTGGAACACGCAGAGAATCGACTTAATCCAGGGCGCAGCCCTTAGTTCTGGAACACGCAGCAACCAAGGAACTCGCCAACAAGCCTTTAATTTAACACAAGCGTACAGCAACGCTTAGTTATAACAATGTTTGCAAACACGTTTCAATCAAAACAATATTCTTCTTCTACGTATTTCAGACTTCGTCAGCAACGCTTTACTATCTGTGCGCTCCTCTCGGCTGGAGGACTTGCGCGGCGCAGACTTAAACAACAACACTCCACAGCTCACGGCCGTGTCCACTCATTTTATTGTAAACCAACTAAGCTTCAGATCAAATTTTTCTCAAAATTCAAACAAGAAATGCACCAACAACTGATTCTATTCAACCGAACTATGGTTCGTAACGTTCTCAGACAAGCAAAGGTATGAAATAACGCCTCACACGGACGGCACCAATAAATATGTAGCGGATTCAAATTATTAATAGTTTGATATTAATGCAAAAACATTAATATACCTCGAAGTTGGGGCACCAGGTTTGTTTTAAAGCTGAAACCACGCTTGTATTAATCTAGTCAACGCCAGATGTCAATTCAATGAGTTACCAGTTATAAACAACAATAACCACTTTCTTGTGAGGAAACCTAATCAGTCTCTTATGCTGTGAATTTTTGTTGCGGTTCAGTGACCTCTGCTTAAATCTGAAGAACAATGCACACAAAACCAGATTCCTTTTAACGTTTTATTAATCTAACACTACTGGATATATGAATAACATAATATAGAAATACTCAAATAAACAGAACAGAAAATGAGAGAACAATCAGAATGAGATGATGAACAGTGAATGAATCAATGAGTGAAAGCACAAGGAATGGTCAAGACTTGTGTGTGTGATGGCTTTGATCAATTGAAAAGAGTATTTGTCTAACTAATTTAAATCTAAGGATAACAAATGGATTTGGAATGTTCAATTTTAGCGCTTTGAGAAACACCATAATTCTCAGAGGATTAGAGATGTTCGTCTTGCCTTAGTTTGGAGCTGTCGGCCACTGTGCAGCGTCTCCCGTTACCGGTTGGTTGAGCAGGCGTGCCCTCTCTGGTCCAGGTGCCACTGCCTCTGGGCCAGGAATCGTCACCCGCGGTGATGATGACGGCTCGCGTTCAGCAAAGTAACAGTTAGCCAGGTTGAACTTTCCAAGGTGTTCCAAAGCGTCAGCGCTACTTAAACTAGCCCAAAAGGGAAACGGGCTGGAATCTAATTTAATTAGTTCGATCCAAAATAGCGAGTCAATTAAGGACTGTTTGTAATAGTTTCAGTTTCTTGATGACTTTCTAACGTTACAAAATTTGTTGTTCGTTCGTGTTGCTAAGTTTACTTAGGTTTACAAAATTTAGGAACAAAGGAAAATTAAAGAAAAGTAATGCGACGCAAAAAGAAAAGGTGAAAGAAGTTTGAAGATAGAGGGAAATCTGATTCGCCTAGGGTGTCACTGGTTTAAATACCCCTGGAGCAGTGGTCACTGCAGGGCGGAGAATTTAGTTCAACCAGTGGTGAAGAGTTCCACCTCTTCAGATCAGGAATCAAACTATTTGATTTGTATCGCTCCTAAATCTGGGATAACTAAGCTTTCCTCTTTTCATCAAGCTCAAAGTTCCATCACACCGTAACACAATACACGTGTAACGATCACTGACACTCAAATAAGCAGAGACGTCAGAATGGTTAAACAGCTAAATTCAATGCATAGAATATTAAGATCTTATGTGTTCCCCTAAAACGCTGAAACAAATGTAATGTTATTCATCATGACTGGTCTTGTCTTATGCAACACCCAGTAAACACTAAAACATTCACGAATAACAAATGCAAGCAAAATCAAATTATAAATGACCTAATCTGGACATTACTAATTAAACAATTGTAACACTTAAAAATGTCATACAATAATGAGGATACCTAATTGTAGCTGGTGGACATAGTCTATATTGCACAGATTAAAAGAAGTAAAGAAGGTGAGTATCTGTATATCAACTTTGTGTCTTCACACAAAGGAAAGCATGGCGAGTTGAAGTCCCTTTGTAACTTTAGGAATTTCCTGGCAAATCTGTAGATCAGGCATTAAACATCACACAGAAACCAATCTAATATCAAATGAAAACATTTTGTCCACGGAATACAATGGCATCTGTTTCATGGAAGTTGAAGGTTCTGGTGCATCTGAACCAGAACTTGTGTCCAAAGGAAGTCTCTCGTTCTCTTGATGAGCACATTCCACATTTTATGGCTCGTGGTCCCAGTTCTGGGAGAGACAGCTTCTCTGTGATAAATGTGACAGCCTGTCCTTTTGGAATGATAAGCAGAGGTGGAATCCTGAGAGATTTTACAGGTAGATCAACAAAGTGGACTCATGGTTCTTTGATATGGATATTTGAGTTGTTGGTGCCAATTGGTGCCTGTTGTGATAGAAACCAGTCTCCTGTGGTGAAGAAAGATTCAGGGTCCCTTATAAGTTCACATGTAGGTCAGGTTACCTCAGTCCAGATGTGGATTGCTACAACATAATGCTGTATAAAGGAATTTAGTGTCTGTCCATACAGCAGTTCACCCACAGAGCCTAGTGGTTAAGGCACAGAAGCTCCCAGCTAGAGACTCCTGGTGTAAACCTGCCTCTGGTGTCTTTTGTTTACCACACAAATTTAAGTGACACAAAATACAGAGATCTGCGCACCCCACTTCCTGTTGACAAGGCGAGAAGAATCAGACAAGGCAAAGCACATCAGTGCCTCAAGAATGGAGAGACGTTGGGCCTGGTTGTACGGCAGGAATCAGCATCCTCATCCACCATATCCAGCTAGAGACTCCTGGTGTAAACTTGCCTCTGATGTATTTTTTTTACCACACAAATCAAGTGACACGAAATACAAAGATTTGTGCACCCAGGCATCAATGCCTCAAGTATGGACAGACACTGGGCCTGGTTGCCAGGAAATTAGCATCATCATCCATCATAGCTGGTAATAACAGGACATCTGAATACATATGTGTTATGAGTTATGAGTTATGCCAGCTGATATTCTCTCAGTTCTGTGTCATTTCAATCACCTTTACTGCCAAATGTTACCACAATCGGCTGATTGTGACGGCTCAATAATTTCCAAGTTAACTCACAGACTTTTCTTAAAGCAGAAACATTACCAAAAGTGCAGGAATCTTTACCATGTAAAAAGTGCAGGAACCTTCAGTCTGGGTAAAGTTAGGCAATATCCTCTATTTACAATAGGCCTTACTTCACAACTGTAAAGAAATGGCTCATCAGTTGAACAAAGGACTGTGAGAAGGTGTGAAGACCATGTCCCCCATGAAGGACGTATGATGTAGAAGCTCCTTGAGAAACATTTCTGCTCTAAAAGAATGTACCTAACTTTCAGACTACCTGGTTTAGAAAATGGTCAAATGAACTGGACTTTATAAAATCTGTAAAGAAAACTTGTTAAAAAGAAAGTGTTAAGTTTATGGCTTTAGGATTTAAAAGTTTCTTATATTAACCCACCAACTAACAAACACGGTTTGTTTAAAAAACTGTGAATGGGAAGTTGTGTGCTTTAACCACTAGGCTGTTTGAAGTGATGGATCTCTGAAGAATCTTATGTTTAAGTAGTTCACAAATCTTTTTGGTTGCATGACATCAGGCAACAGCACTGCAGGACTCTGGTGCTTTGGGGAGAAGGGGGTGGTGTGAAACCAGTCTAACTAGTGCTGTGGATTGGTCGTTCTGTCTGAAAAGAGGCTCTTTATTGTTATGTTCATCTAAGCTTGATTAGAACATTGAAATGTTCTTTTTTTTATTTGAAACAGCGTCTGAAGCAGGCAGACTGACACACACTACATCCAAGTGAATTTGGCTGAATATATAGAATGAGAATTTAAGAATTTCATTAGGTACATTAGTAAAGTCCAATTCAACCTAATATACCCAGTAACTGATAAATCTCCAGAAGGTAGTTTGGCAGCTGTGGCAGCGTGAGCTGCCAATGCGTATCTATGATTGAAAAAAGTAAGTTCAACATTCAACTCTGACATGAAGTCAACTTTTTAGTTGACTGTGTAGACAGACTATTGTCTGTCTGTCTGTTTGTCTGTCTGCCATAGCAAACAGTGTAGAACTGACATTATCAGATCTATGTCCTGTTCTCAGAACTGTGCCTATACTTGCTGCTTGACCCTAACTCTACAGATACTAAAGCTCCACCTATTGGATTTACCCTGGAATTGCGTCTTTGGTGCTAAAATGGGGCGGCCTCATTAAAATTTTTAACACCTTTCCCAGACAGACAAAGGAGGGGGGATGCTTACAGTCGGCTCATGAGGGTGTGATAAGTGTGCGATCAGCGTCAGAAAGGGCACTGACAGTCGACTGAAATCAGTGAAAATGAACCGCTCTATCTGTAAGTGGGGCTTCTTTAAAATGGGAGTTACAATGGCCTTTTTAAAAGAAACAGGAATGATGTCTAGTGAGAAGTGCGTAGCTCACCGTTGAGGAAGTGTGTCTGATCAATGAGGGCTGTACAGGTTGGTTAAAAGACTGTTTAAGAGACATATCTTTTCCTGCAGGCTGTGCCCCTGAAGTAATCCAGGACATTACAGCAGGATGCAAGACGCTAGCAGGCAAGGCATACATGGAATGCCATAACTGTCAAAACTATTTTTAGTTAAAACTTATCTCCTTGTACAGTTTCTTCAGCTAACATTTGAATGAATTAGGGCTATATAAATAGAACTGAATTGAATATGCTTTTAGGTAGGGTAGTGCTGACCAATACTCAAATAAAAAAATTTTTTGGGCTGTAATCTACCCAAATTGGTAAATGGTGTGGAGTTGCTGCCTGTAATGTTTTAGTTTGCTTGTTTTAGCTTTATTTACTTAAAGTAAAATTCAGTTTATAGGTTACATTACTTTAACCACACCCATATATTTGTTGTGTACTGAGGAATAATGCTGACAGCCATGGACTAGTAAACCAGACTACTAGAATAAGACTTTATTGAAAAGCCATTGCAAAGTGGAAGCTCTATAATAAACAGCATCAGCTCTATTGAGCTCTTACATTGACAAGACTATGTTTGATATGTTCCCCACCACCACACGTAAAAACTCTCAGTTGGCTTCTTCACAACACACATGGCATTGCCTCCGCCCTCTCTGCGCCAGTCATTTGGTAGCTCTGGGTGGAAACAGCAGTTCCAGTATAAAATTGGGACTCGTCTCTGAACTTGCAGAACCACTGCAATTTCTTGGAATGGTCCGAGAAAAGTTATGCGTTTCTCTCTGCTTGTTCGCAGCTGCAGTAAACTGACTTAGATGAAGAGCTTTGTTTTCTTCAATTCCAGAATCAAACTCAGACTCACAAAGTAAACCATCTACATAGCTCGCGTTCCTGAGCTCAGTCGGGTGAGCAGAGTGCTCCAACTCTGATTCTCTAATCTGTAGACCATGAAGCATGCTTTCATCTCCATCTATTATTTTGCTGCTAAAGGAATCACCTGCTTTCTTTGACATCCTGCTAGACTTGGTTTTCACCGGTTTATTAACAGGCTTTGACTGCTCACTCCTAATAAAAGGAGTCTTATTTGACTTGCATCTACTCTTTCCTAACTTTCTGGCATGACTAAAACCTGGAGGGTAAAATTCCAAATTGCCTGTCACAGGATGTGTCTGAGTTAATGTCTCCAGTCTCTCATCAAATTGACTCTCATTGGTATTAGCATCCCCATAAAAAAATGCAGCAAAGCTCTCTGCAATACTAGTCTTTACTGTACTACCCCTTTCAGGTCTGATTGCACCTCTGACACTACATCTTCCATCACCATTAGTACAAGGGTTGATGACAGGATTTGCAGCTATGGAAACATTGTTATTAAGACCAATAAGATAAAAGCCAGAACTGGTAGCAAACCTAACGTCAGAAGTGTTAGAACTACTATTGTCGCTGCTTGAAACACTTTCGGAATCATCTTTGGTTCTAAAAACCTCTTCCATTTCTTGTTTATTCACATTTTCCTGTGGTCTAATCTGGTCAGACATAACGCTGCCATCTGATTCCATATCTGCCACTGGACTGTGTGCATTTTGCACAAACAACTTCTCCTTCTCTTTTTTTTCCGACCAGCTGCCTGCATTACTATGCCTCCATGTGATTTTCTTGGCAGTAGAAGACATCATGTCAGGAATCTTGATTTCATCTTTTTTCACTAAATGGCTAAAAGTCTGAACATTAAGGTTCTTGCCCAAATTTACATCACTTTTCTTTTCTTCATTTGTCCAGTTTGCAACATCTTCTGCTTGGAAAGATATATTTTCTATTATGCGTTTTTCTTCACCCTTTTGTCCAATGAACCAGCCTGGACTGACGATGGTGTATGGACTGCTGTTCATAGCTGAAGGGAAGACAGGCCAGCTATTAGTGAAGCCTACCATAAGGCTACAACTTTATTCAGAGGGTGGTTTGATGGACTGGGACATTGGGTAGCTACATTTTGCCCGGTACGGTTTTTATACTTTATTTACTGTACACATTTGTACAGAAAATACTCAACTACCCGCTGGCGCAGTGTTAAGCTAATTATTCTGCCTGTCAGAACTTACAATGCTGTGTGTCAGCACACATGGAGTCGCAGCAGGAACATACTGAGGATTGAGCTTCCAGCTCCTCCCACCTTCACAGAAAAGAAATATTGCTATCCATTATAACAAATTCTAAATATACCTTCAAAACTAAACTTCAATAGATAAATCCATCCAAGTTCTGTAGTATGCCTTGAGGAATTCTTGCAAAGAAGGTTCATCAATAACTTTGCTCGCTTACCTGCCAGTAACTTTCTTGTAGTTGCAGGACTTTGAGTTGACCGATGTGGCAAGGCCAACAGCCATTGAACAATGGAGGTACAGCGTCTACAGAGTCACACACACAGCAGGTTAAAAACTCTAATGCACTGCCACACCATCTCAGTTTTTGTTGACAAATTAGTTTATAGTGGCAAATGTGTCTATGTCTTCTTTTGCCTTGATAGATTTAAGGACCACATTTACTTCTGGTGTTGAGATCTCAGTTTATCAGGGGTTAATACTGATACGACTGTTTGAATGCCTCACATATAACACCGCTTCCACTTCCTTTTATTTAGAAATCCAGAACTTCCATTTGCCAACCTTCATTTCAATTTTATAGTAAATACTTTCACAGCTACTTCCTGTTCTTAAAGTAAGACATGAGCATGAGGTCCTGAAAGCACGGCATAGGTTAATGTTATTGACAGTAGAGATGGTAAGTTCGGTTCTTTTAACTGATTTGGATCTTTAACTCTTGATCAGTAAAGTGAACGAATCATTTCGAGTCATTCGTTCATTTACAGCAGGTGGCGCTATGGCCGTGGTAATATTGGTCATGGTTCTCATTATGATGTAATAATAATAATAATAATAATAATAACACACAATAAAACTACACACATAAGAATCAAAGTACACTAATTAATTATGATTCCATCCATCCATTTTCCAAACCGCTTACTCCCGAATGCGGGGTCACGGGGGGTGCTGGAGCCTAACTCAGGGCAGAGAGGCAGGGTACTGCAGTCCACAGACAACCATTCACACACACACTCACACTCACACATACGGGCAATGGAGAGAGTCGAATCAACCTAATGCACGTCTTTGGACTGTGGGAGGAAGCCGGAGAACCCGGAGAGAACCCACACAAACACGGGGAGAACGTGCAAACTCCACACAGAAGGGCACCAGGGCCGCCTCCGGGAATCGAACCCAGAACCTTCTTGCTGTGAAGGCGACAGTGCTACCCACCGCACCACCGTGCCGCCCTGTATGTATGTGTGTACACATACATATATATGTGTGTGTGTGTGTGTATGTATATAAAACCATATATAGTAATTATGATTCCATGAAGAAATAATAATAATGTATGTCAGCTGTCAGGTGACAAATAAATGTCAGAAATCAGACATTGTTCATTTCCTTGTTTATCAGTCCACACAGCACCGTAGCTGAGCCACAGCTGTCACGTGACAAAAGAACGCATGTTCCGTAAGGATCCATAGGAAAGAATCAGGAACAAACTGGAGGTCTTGCTGCTCTGCAGAGCCTGCGCGGCTCGGCTGTCGTGTGACAAAAGTCTGTCTTGCTGACTGAGCTTAAGCAGCTGCTGCCATGTGGCGAGAGAAGGTACTGCATGGAACTGAACGTTCACTGAAAGGACTCAATCCTCCGGAGTCATATAAAAGATTAGTTCATATTGAACAAATTGTTCACAAACGGCACATCACTAATTGACAAATGTTATCTGTACATGCATTTGATGTGAGCTTGTGGCATCAATGGTGACCCTCTCTGTGCATATGACCATGCCCATATGGCAGCCACAAGGCTAAACTGGAGGTCCACTGTGATAAACAAAGAACCAAAACCGAACGATATCTGTATGAAAACTGCTAAACACGAGTATGTTAGAATGAGAATATCTTCTCTGAACTAGCTTCCATGTTTACTTTTGACCTGCATGATACACACAAACTGTTGACCACTGTTGAAAATTCAGTAGGATGTAAAAAAGAATTATACTTGTGACATGGCTTTAAACAGGAAGGCATCCACAGAGAACTTCACCACACTGTCTTCTCTCAACAGGAACTGGGAACTGCTGCCTTCCCTTCTACTGTCTGTCATGCAGCTGAAATAAATAATGTTATTGAAACAATATTTCTGAAAAAAGTCTACTTTCTACTTTATAAGCAGAAAAAAAATGATAATGATCCAACTGACCCCAAGTTTGAAATTATTTCCAATCGAGGTGTGCTGTCTGATTCACTGGAGCTTGTGGCGTAGCATGAGTCCACATAAAGCCTTTCCCCTGGCAACAAAGCTGATGACTGGGCCACAAAATACACTTGCTCTCCTAAGAAGAACCAGTGTCCTGTAGGGAGGGGCTCCCACTGGGCTGCAACACACATATAGAAGGAGAAATGTCATCTTTCACATTAAAGCCTTTTATACTGTATATTAAAAAGGTTACCATTGCAGACAGTCAGGCTGAAGCTCAGTTTAGGCTTTAGGTTCTTCATAAAGGTTGTATGCTGAAGTTGAGGTATGAATCCAACTTGGTAAGTATAATGAAAGCTAGGACAAAGAGAGAATTTCACATGAATGAGAAAAACAAACAAAGATCAAAGACCAAATAGAAAATCATGGTTTAGTCAGCACAACAATAACATTACAAGACAATTCAATCTCTAGAGTTCACAATAAAAATAAAACTGCCAAGCCAGTTATCCCTGTAATACCTTTTCTGACTCCGAGTTCACACTAAAAATAAAACTGCTTTTAATTAAAAAGCTCACACAGAATGAAACACTTCTACATTAAATGCAAAGAAAGTCTGTCTGAGCTTTTCATTTATTTTGCATAGCAACCATATAGTGGACAAGTGTGCTGCAGCCCATGCTGTTGTGATTAGGTCAGGAGAGTGTGCAAAGAAGATAGAAGGAATATTTTGAGGAGCTGATGAATGAGGAAAATGGAACGAAGGGAGGAAGATATAGATGTTAAAGACCAGGAAGTAGCAAAGATTAAAAAGCATGAGGTGAGGAAGGATCTAAAAAGGAATGCAGGAAAGACAGCAATAGAGTTTCTAGCTAGTTTGTTCAAAAGGAGTCTAGAGAGTGAGAGGATGACTGAGGAATGGCAAAGACGTGTTCTGGTGGCGATCTTTGTGGGTAGGTCAGACAGAGGAGTTCAAGGTGGAGGTGGGACTACAAAGATCAGAGGTCAGACAGGAATGTCTCTAGACAATGACATTCGAGGATGGCATTATGATCTTATTGATCAATATGAGAGGAGAGAGAAGGTGAAGGAACAGCTGGAGAGGTGGAGGTTTTCGTTGTAAAGAAGAGTGAGTCATAGTAGGACAGAATACATGTGTCTAAATGAGAGACAGCAAGGTGGAAGCGTAAGGTTACGTGGGGTTGGAGGTGAAGGTTGAAGGAGTTTAACAGTTCAGTGTGAGGAAAAGAGGTTAAGAGGGAGTGTATGGGGTGCCGAATGTAAAAGGAGCACCTATAACTAGTTTTCTCACATTTAACTAAATGACACAACATGTTTTCTCACATTTAGTTAAATGTGCAAAAGTCTAAATGTAAATGTTAAATGTAAATGTTAAATGTTCGCCGAGTGTAAACTGAATATTCATGAATGTGCAAGTAGACTCCACCCCTATGGGGTGCCAAATGTAAAAGTAGCACCTATAACTAGTTTTCTCACATTTAACTAAATGACACAACATGTTTTCTCACATTTAGTTAAATGTGCAAAAGTCTAAATGTAAATGTTAAATATAAATGTAAATGTTAAATATAAATGTAAATGTTAAATGTTAAATATAAATGTTAAATGTTAAATGTTTAATCTAAATGTTAAATGTTAAATGTAAATGTTAAATGTAAATGTAAATGTAAATGTAAATGTTAAATGTTAAATGTTAAATGTTAAATGTAAATGTTAAATGTTAAATGTTAAATGTTAAATGTTGGCCGAGTGTAAAACTGAATATTCATGAATGGGCAAGTAGACTCCATCCCTACCCTCAAACTGCGGTCTCAGATCAGAGACGCGAACTCAAACACGTCAAACAGTAACTCTGGATCGAACAAACAAACTCTGGATCGGTGCACGAAAATACTGGAGAGAAGCCTGAAGTCGAAGCCATCATGGCCGCCAGCTCCGACTCCCTCCCGTTGGGGGAGATTGAACGGGCTGTAACGGCAGGTGTGCGGGCTTAGGCTCTGCTTCAAACTGCCGTTCTGTCGTAAACACCATTAATGAGGAGTCAAGTAGGTTTAAAAAGAATATTTCTGTGGCGCCGGTGGAGAATTAGTTGGCTAACTATACTAGCTAGCCGAAGTTACGTCCAGGCTAAAAACAAAAGTTTCCAGATCAGATGTGGGCGGGGTTTGCGCGCACTGTTTGAGGTGATTGAGTTCGCGTCTCTGATCTGAGACCAGCACTGTTTGAGGGTAGGGATGGAGTCTACTTGCCCATTCATGAATATTCAGTTTTACACTCGGCCAAAATTTAACATTTACATTTAACATTTAACATTTACATTTAGACTTTTGCACATTTAACTAAATGTGAGAAAACATGTTGTGTCATTTAGTTAAATGTGAGAAAACTAGTTATAGGTGCTCCTTTTTACATTTGGCACCCCATACACCCCTACCCTCAAACAGCGCTGGTCTAAGATCAGAGAACTTTGAGAACTCAAACACCTCAAACAGTGCGCGCAAACCCCGGCCACATCTGATCTGGAAACAGAAATATTTTCTGTTTAAACCTACTTAACTCCCTATTAATGGTGTTTACGACAGAACAGCAGTTCGAAGCGGAGCCTCAGCCCGCACACCTGCCGTTACAGCCCGTTCAATGTCTTCCAACAGGAGGGAGTGGGAGCTGGTGGCCAGGATGGCTTCGACTTCAGGCTTCTCTCCAGTATTTTCGTGCACCGATCCAGAGTCAGATGCGGGCGGAGCTTTGCGTACTGTTTGAGGAGGGGTCCGCGTCACTGATCTAGGATAATAGGGGGTGGAGTCTACTTAAATATTCAGTTCGATCATTTAACATTTACATTTAACATTTACATTTAGATTTAACATTTAGATTTTTTAACATTTACATTTTTATTTAACATTTACATTTAGACTTTTGCACATTTAAATAAATGTGAGAAAACATGTTGTGTCATTTAGTTAAATGTGAGAAAACTAGTTCTACTACATGCTACTGTACATGCTACTGTACATGGATGTGCCAATAGTGGAAGAGAACACAAAACATTTATGACAGTAAATATGAGGTAATAATCATTACCGGTTGTATTGGCAGTGAATGGATAGGTTGAGTGGTACAGCTCTGAGGACATAGTCCTGGCGAGGTGGAGTATAAGTCAGTAAATGGCTGTACACCATCTGACCACCGATAACCTCAGAGACAACAATCAGGGACAAATTCATTCATTACAGTTTTGATAGAAATAAACACAGGCCCATACTGTATGAATAACTAGGAGTCCATTTGAATAATAAGTTTTGTAATTTCAAAGATGTTTTAAAATATTAGATGAAATACTAATCTTATTCACAAACTAATCTAATCCTAAAGCAGTGGACGCCAAGTTACAAAGAGGTTTTATTTGATTGTTACTGAGACCATACTAAAAGAGTAATTTAAAGATAAATGTGTTTGAGCACATCCCAAGGCTAACCTTTTGCAAGAAATGAAGAGCAGTGCTCATTGTTCTTCTTGAAAATGTTAATTTGGGTTTAACATGGTAAATCCGTGGTTTTGGTTAGTGTTTTTCATCAACTCAATGAGTTTAACGAAAGGGTCAAATTCTGTTAACTTATTTATGTTTTCGAACCTCAACAACACCATTAATTTTCACTTAATTTTCATTTAAGTAAGAAAGTTTACACTTTAACTTGAAACGATTGGAACAGATTACACTATTCAGGCATAGCCACGAAGTCTGTTTCTAACGTGGTACTGACCTTGGCCTCCCCATCACACTCCAGAAGTCCGTAGTGGAAGTACAGAAAGCGGAGACTGACTTTGCTTGGTTGGCACGAGCCCAGACGGAACAGCGATGGCACGCTCCATGCGCGCAGCTGGAAGCGGTCCACGCGCACAGACAGTTGAGCAACACCGCACCAGATGTCCACAGCCCGGGCACCCGTCTCCTGGACGCTCTCGGGCTGTCTGGTGGGCGGTAACAGAAGCGCTGTCAGTCCGGCAGGAAGCGGACGTTTATAGGAGAGCGGCCGAAAAAGCTCTGCTGCTACAAGAGGGTGTGGCGCGTGATGGAAAATGGGCAAGTGTAAGAATGAGGGACGCAGCCTGGCTCCATCATGTTCTGGCAAGAATGAACGTTTCCCTTCCCACCATGTCGCACGTTGAACCGGCCCTGCCACTATAACGCCAAACAAAGAACAAAGAAGACAGGAAAACATCATGACTGGCAGATCGAGAGGAACACGCGCCGTCGCTCAAGTTGAAGACTGTGCACCAGTGAAGAAGAGCCAGTTCGGAGCTTAATTATAACACCTGCTGCCGCGCTGGTTGGGCAGGGTGTTTTGTGCTCTGCTGTAAAGCGCGTAATACGGGCGCAAGACGTTTTTAAAGCGCGGCTGGCTGAACGACTTATGAACGAACGACGGCTCACTTGACCGCAGTAGGGAACTGGCCAGATACATATTTATGAGATAAGCTCGGGGCTCACTGCGTCCCACTACTTCTACTACTACTGTATGGGGTTCCGAATGTAAAACGAGCACTTACAACAAGTGTTCTCACATTTTAATTAAATGACACAACATGCTTTCTCACATTTAGCTAAATGTGACAAAGTCTAAATCTATATGTTAAATGTAAATATTATACCCAAATGTGAATATTAAATCTAAAGATAAAATGTAAATCTTAATAATCTATCTAAATGTTAAATGTAAATGTTAAAGGTCCATGCACATGCAAAATTCACTTTTTGGACATTCTGGTACGTTTATTTGACTCCCTGGTAAGTTAGAAGTACGCCCCCTACTTATTTTACATTTTTGAGAGTTTATCCAATCCGGTTCAGTAACCATCGTTTCAAATTTGGCGGCCTGAATACGTCTGCATTCGCGCTGACCAATCACAGAACCAGCTTCGCCCCCCCCCCAGACAAACCTGGACCCCTAAATGTACCTGAAACATTTCGTTTCAGTCACTCCAGTCACAGACAAAAGAAGAAGTGAGAAGTCACTCACTGTGCAGTCTACCATAGGAGGTGGCGCTAATGCACCTTTTAGTTGGTTGCCACCCGCCATTTAAAAGACAAAAAGAAGAAGTCACTCAGGTTGAAGAAGCGCCCACTTGCTGCTTCCCCAAACGTAAGTACATGCTTGATACCTTTTTGATGTATGTACTCCAGAAGTTTCTCTGTTTATAATGTAGCTTCCCTCCTGTGTAAGGAATGCTAATTGCTAGAACCGTTGAATCTAACAGCTACAGCGACAGAGAGAGACAGTGTTGCAAAGTGCTGACACGCAATTTGGATGATTTCAAGCCTCTCCAGCATTTGTCCGGTTCGAATCGTGTGATATATGGTACTAAGTCATTCACTCAGCTCACATTGTAGCTGCTAGCGCAATGGTAGCGCAGCGTTAGCGGCTAGCGTTAGCGGCTAGCGCTAGTAAGTTGTGAGAGTCAGCTGTGTTTCTAATTACTACCGAGCCTGTCGTGTGTATATTGTAGCCCGAGTAGACCCGTGAATTTGGGTTATTGCAGGTTCTATCTAAGTCTAACATGTGTGTTGTTGCTTATCTAGTCAGCTACTTTAGCTGTAAACGTGACATTTTTTTTTTTATACAGGCTGACGCATGCTAGCTACCGAAACGCGAGGAGGTTGCTTCTCAAACTGACACGCGGCTACCATGTAGAAGAGTAGAAGAGTGCTCACCTCAGGAGCAAAGGTATGTACATTTAACAGCAGTATAATCATTTGTTGGCCAATATGCAGTTTTATTTGACAGAGATTTCACATTTCAGTAGTTGTGGTATTCATAATCTGATCTATATTATTGTCTATGTATTTACTCTGTATGCAGTTGGTCAACTTAGTTTGATATTTTAGTCTGTTGACGGGTAATTTGTAACTCTAGTGTTATCGTGCAGATTATGTGGAAAATGTGATGGAGACCATCTTCAATAAAGTCCTGCTGGACTCGGGTTGTTCTATGGAGGACCTTGTAAACATCCCTGTCCTACCTGCCCTCTGAGCAGAATTTGAGCAACCTGACAGAAAGGAGGTCATGCTAAGATTTAACAAACCAGCACTATAAAATAAGTTGAAAACGTGTTTGCTCCAAATACCATTAAAACTAATCTAACTACCTCTATTTATTGTTTAGATCTGTAAAGGTTGTGAGATACATAGGAAATACTGGTCATTTAATTAATCTGCTATTCTATTCTTTATACCTTTTAGAGTGGTGTCAAGGAAAACAGCTGCATCCTCCATCTGTACAGCAGCTGCACTGCTTCCGATGTCTTCCAACACGTGAAGACAAAAAAGATCCTCACATCTCCCCAGCCAACTGCCATTGACTATACCTGTTCCACTCCAGAAACTATGCTTTCAACATAACTATGAATCCTACCTGTTCATTTTGTGGTCTGCAAATTGAACTGTGACGGTAACTTGTCCAGCATTATAGTGCTGGTGCATTGGTTAAAAATAAAGTTGGCTTTGACTATTGCTGTTTCACTGAACTATTTTTTGTATGTATATACCTAATGAGGGAAAACAGACAAATGTTTTATAATATTTCAGCTTTTATTGAGGTATTGCCAAATAAACAATAATTTAGGTATTTTACAGGTGGTCTAAGTCCAACATAGGTGCCTTGTCCCTCAGGAAACATTGCCCTGATCCAGACCAGGGAAGGTGGGATGACTTGGACTCTTTGCCCTAGAAGTCCCCAGCACCAGCTGACAAGACTTCTAGGCTAGATACCTGCAAAACTTGAGATACACAAAGTAATAGTACTGAAAAAAAACATTTCTATTAGTTATATATTAGCACTTGATAAAGCATACACCTCACTAAAAGCAATTAAAAAAATAATAGGTCAATATATATTTAGAAACAAAACTATGTTTGTAAACCAGAGTTCCCAGGTACGTTATGATTAATCTGTAAATAGTAAAATGTTCTAAAGATTTTTATGAATTTCTGAGATACTGATTTATTCCATGCATGTGTAATTGTCTGATATACTGTATATTAAATGTGTTCTGTAATGAATACACATTCAATCATACTGGCTCCAGTCCTGGATCATCAACCATACACGACAGTAGGTTTGGCAACTGGTTCAGGCGTCTTGAGGTAAGATTTATCGAAATTTTTATTTATTAATAAAAGTAATAAACACATGCAATATCTTGAAAGCAATAGTTGCTGTCACACCATGCCTCTAGCCATTCACTGTTCCTACATTGGCACTTAATTACAGACAAATATGGCAAAATATAAGCTGCAGCTGAAGATCCCATTATAGAAAAATTATTTTCACACAGCAGCAGAACGAGAAATAAAAAAACATGTAAAAATTAGTTTATATTAGTTTCTCAAGCTATGCTCCCAAACAAGCTGTAGTCGTGTTATGAATATTCTGTTGTATTAATTCAGGCTGCTAATTTGCAACCATTAGTATTAGCGTTAGCAGCTAATCAAGTTGCGTATTATATAAATCAAGTTAAATTAAACGTGAATCTGCCAGTTAGACGTACCTTGCGCCAGTCGAAGTGTAACCACTTCAACAGCCTCCCATTTGACTTCAGATTCAGATTTTGGATCAGACGTATGGTTGAACTCCACTACGAGGACGAGTTAGCCAGTGTCACTGTTACAATGGATTCAGTGACCGTGACGTTTTATTCCCCGGCTATGCGCTTCCTCAAAGGGGTGTGGCGATCAGTTTAGCTTCCGACACACTCCGAAAATAGAGCGTTAGACGAGAGCTTAAAACACACATTTTAAGACGGGCCGTGTGGGCGATCTACAGCGCTTTTTGGCATGAAAAGTTACAGACACCTTACTGACGTCATCAAGGTCCAATACTGTAGCAATGTGGAGCATGAAAAAAGCGTCTGCATGGATCTTTAAATGACGCTGAATGTAAAACTGAATATTCATATATGTAAGTAGACCCCACGTTTTAACAGTTTGATTTCCCCACCAGCATAACGAGACGTTTTCTCCCCGTTTCCTCAAAACAAAAAAATGGGAAACGGCTTAAATCCATTTATTTGTCTGGTTTTGGAAAAAACATTTTCAGCTTGTTTATTCGTTTTTAACATGCTGCTTTGATTAAATTTCGTTTGTCACTTTTTAAAGAGAAACGAGAAAACAGTCAGTGTACGTTCTAACATTTTGATTTTCCCCTCCAGAATAAAAGCTGGGAAATGAGACAAATCAACCCAAAAAACGGCTTGATTTCAGTCAATATCGTCTGGAAAGAAAAATATAAATCCATTATTTAATTTGCGCTTGAGCACTGTCATGATCTGGGTTTTTTTTTCTTGTTTTATTTTGAAGGACTTTCTGTTTTGCCTAAGTTGTCAGGTTTTGGTTCTATTTCCTGTTTTATTTTGTAGTACCTCCGGTTTCTGTTCTCATCATGTCAGTTCTAGTCTTACTTCCGGTTTTCATTACACACACCTGTTTTAGTTTAGTCATCACTCCTGTGTATTTAACCACCATCAGTTACCATAGCCAGTTGCCAGATCGTTTGTGAATACCAGTCGCCACCTTCCAGCAATTCTCTCCGTCCTGATTACATTATGTTATTTCTGTTTTCCTGACCACCGACTCCTGCCTACTTCTTGCCGGTACCATAATCTTGTTGATTCTGTTAACAAACCATTGTTTGCCTGCTCCTGGATCTGACCCCTTGTACCTGCAATACTGAGATTCTCTGTGAATGACCTGGACCGCCTTGTACCACGATTAATGGATTAAACTTCGATTATTTTCACCTATCCTGTCTCCTCGCACTGTGCATGTGGGTCCGCTCTCTGCCGCATCCTGACAGAACGATCTGGCCAGACTTGGACCCAGCCAGTGCCCAGCCTTCACCCAGGTCAGTATAACCATGAGTTTTGTTTTTCTTTTCCCTGTCTGTTTGGCTCCATGCACGAACCACGCACCGGAATAATGGATTTTTTTGCCAGAGTCTACCGGTGGATATCCACGGCGACCTCGAGAGGTTCGCTAAAAAGTATGCAGAAGCGCCCAGCCTTGAGGTCCATCTCCGCCAAGTAAAGCTGGGCATCGAGTTGTTGACGGCTGAGTTTTGGTGGCATCAGTATCCCGGAGTGCAGGCATTCTACGAGAGACTCCATTCGCTGCAGAGGGATTTGGCACGCGCTCTGCGCGCATGGTCCGCCTGTGTCTCTAATTCTTGCTCGGTCAGGCCCAACGTATACTCCGTCAAGCTCGGCAGCCGCAAGCAGCACTGCAGAGAGGCCCTCCCAGTTTCTGTCTGCTCCAGAGTCGACGCCGTCCCAGTTTCTGCCAGCTCCAGTGAGGACGCCGTCCCAGTTTCTGTCGGCTCCAGAGAGGAAGCCGTTCCTGTCCCTGTCGGCTCCTGTGAGGAAGCCATTCCTGTCCCTGTCGGCTCCTGTGAGGAAGCCGTTCCTGTCCCTGTCGGCCCTGAAGAGGTTGTTCTAGTTCCCGTCGGCCCTGAAAAGGTCGTTCTAGTTCCCGTCAGCCCTGAAGAGGTGGTTCTAGTTCCCGTCGGCCCTGAAGAGGTCGTTCCTGTCCCCGTCGGCCCTGAAGAGGTCGTTCCTGTCCCCGTCGGCCCTGAAGAGGTCGTTCCGGTCCCCGTCGGCACTGAAGAGGTCGGTCCGGTTCCCGTCGGCCTCCAGGAGGAGGTCGTCCCAGCTCCGGTTTCCGTCGGCCTCCAGGAGGAGGTTGCCCCAGCTGCAGTTCCTGCTGCAGTTCCTGCCAGCTTCCAGGAGGAGGTCGCCCCAGCTCAAGTTCCTGCCGGCCTCCAGGAGGAGGTTGCCCCAGCTCCAGTTCCTCCAGATCCTCACCTGTCTGGTGAGCCAGGGGACATGTATAAGCTTCATGAATATCTGCCAGACCCCCATATCCGCAGCGTTGCACTAGAATGGGATGCTGGTGCTAACAACCTATATTGTCCTGCAGTAGACAAACTGTGTGAAGGCATAAAGACTGCATTTCCTGTCAGAATGAACATTGGGAAAGTCACAAGCTGCAAACAAAAAGTGGGAGAATCAGTGGACGATTTCCTCCATTGTCTAAGGAAAATATTCAACAACCATGGGGGAATTGCTCAACCTAAGTAACTTGGCGATGTCCCCAGTAGATGGGAAATACACCTCACTGATTACTTCCTGAAGGGATTGCTACCTGAAGTAGGAAAGCTGACTCGTCAGATATGCATTGGTCCAGACACTGGAGCAAGACTGGAAGAAGTTCAACATCATGCAGACCACGCTTTCCAACACCTTCTACAGAAGGCCAACAAAGACAGGGAAGAGTTGCAAATGCCAGCTTTATGTATGAGTCAGTCACACAGCAGAGAAAGGGGTTACAGCAGAGTAGGAAGAGGACGAACAGGCTACAGAGGAACTGGACGAGGAAATCAACAATTAGCAACAGCGTGCTTTAAATGCGGAAAAGAGGGACATTGGTCTCGAAATTGCCAGTCCACTACGGTGCCCATACTGCAAAGTTGAAGGACACAAACCAGCCGACACAGAATGATTCTGCCGGGGCAAACTGATGGGTGAGGAGCCGGTTGGGTTCTGGTGCCAGTGACCCTGAGGAGGGAGTTGAATGCACTGACACACACACACAGACACACACCGCAATGAAAACACGCTTACACATACACTCACTGATGACGTCACAGCCAACAGCAATGAAGAATGCTTGCAATGCTTAAATTGATAAAATGATTTGGCAAGGTTTGTCAAATTTAGAAAGAAGACTGCAGAAACCACAAGGCATCTATGTGCATCTGAATGAGCCACACATGCAGTTTCCAGAGATAACATTGATGATGAATGGGGAACAAATAGTGGAGCTACACGCTCTGTAGTGATGACTTCAAGTTTTCATGCTTTCTGATTTGTGCTCGATAAAATCGTTAGGGAGAGATTTGATGATAAAACTGGGCATTTCTCTCTGAAGGCCATAGATGCAAACACAAATTCAGAAGGAGTGTTTGTGCACTGTGGGGTGAGTGATTTACTGTATGCGTATGAGTGTAAGTTGCAACAGTCTGTCTTGTGTGAACAGTTGATGTCTAAAGTGCATGCATTAGTGAATCCAGGAGGAACAGACTACATGGATCCAGGAGAATTAAACGGCAACATCCACATATCACAGGGCTCAGATAAACAATTTGAACAACAGTGGACAACTACGTTGTCTGACAAATTGACCACAGGATATCTGTACTGGACAAAGCATGACTGTGCATTGTCTGTCAGTTTTCCCCCCACATTTAGACAAACTATGTGACTTGTTTTCTTTTGTTCCATACATTTCTCTCACTAGAAGTAGATCTGCAGACTGGAAAAACTTGGGACGATTTGTGTCAAGATGCAGACGCATGACTGATTGGCAAGGCACACCTGAGGAAACTGTTTCGTACTCACCTACTGGTAGAATATATAGACAATGTTTCACCTCTATTGTACACACAATTCGTGTGGTGGTTCCATTGCCTCACTCTGGGAATCACACATCTGGCCATACACTGCTCACTGACACTGAGTTATCATCAACTCCTGCTTTAGCAGAAGTGCCACACACATTGTGGGCCAAACACAAATATGATGTAGGCCTGGTCCGTAACTGTGAAGCAGTCGTAATTACACCCAAGACCACATATAGGCCGTGTGTAAAACAATATCTGCTTAGACAGGAAGCTATAGACGGCATAACCCCAGTTTTCAACTAATTAACTAACTGAAGCAGGCATTATCATACCATGTGACTCTAGTCCCTGCTGCACACCCATTTTTCCTGTGAAAAAAGTTCGACACAAAGATCAACCCACTGAGTGGAAATTTGTGCAGGATCTACAAGCAGTGAATTCTGCAATTCAACCCAGAGTGAATAATGCCTAATCCTTACACCTTGTTATCACAGGTGCCACCTGATGCGAAATGGTTTTCAGTTGTCGACTTGGCAAACGCCTTCTTCAGTGTTCCTGTTCATCCAGATAGTCAATTCTGGTTTGCGTTTCAGTTCAAAGGCCGTATATGGACATGGACCAGGCTTTGTCAGGGGTATGTGTAGTCATCCACCATCTTTAATGAGGCACTCAGACGGAGTCTTGAACACCTTTCACTTACTGCGGGAAGCGCTTTGTTGCAGTACGTGGATGATATTATTGTCTGCAGTCCCACAAAGGATCAGTGTGAAAAAGACACAGTAGTTTTGTTGCAACATTTAGCTGCTGAAGGCCACAAAGCTAGCTTGTCCAAACTTCAGTTTGTCCAGCAAGAAGTTACTTTCCTTGGACATGTTATCACAGCAGTTGGGAAATCACTCTCACCCTATCCAGACCGTCCCAAGGCCGCTCAAAAAGCAACAAATGATGTCTTGAGAATGTGTTCATATTGTCGAAACTTTATTCCCAATTATGCTGTCCTCGAAGCACCTTTGAGTGCCCTCATTTATGCAAAATCATTGCAATCTCATGACAACATTCATTGGTCTCCTGAGCCAGAGGCAGCCTATGTAAATTTAAAGCTCACTTTGCAGACTGCTCCAACTTTGGGTCATCCAGACTCTACTCAACCATTTGTTCAGGTTGTGGATGAAAAAGACAGATGCATGGTATCTGTACTGCTACCAAAACATGGTGGAAAACTACGACCAGTGGACCCTGTGGCAGCTGGAGTCCCTCGCTGCCTGAGAGCAGTGGCAGCTGCTGAAAAGTCTGTGCTGGCCTCTAGAGACGTTGTAGGATATTCTGATCTTGTACTGATGTTTCCTCATTCTGTCTCTTTAATCTTGCTTGAACAAAAAACATTTCATCTATCAGCTGCTCGCTGGTTACCACACCGTCCTCTTAGATATACCTAACATCACAGTTAAACGATGCATTATTCTGAATCAAGATACTTTGCTGTCCACTCCTGAAGATGGTGAACCCCACGATTGTGTTGCTTCTCTCCAGCAGGTGTGCACACCGAGACCTGACCTTCATGAGACATCTTTGACTAACCCTGATCTTGTGCTTTTCACATATGGATCTGCTTCCAGAGACCCAAGTGCACGTGCACAGCACACACGACAGGATTTAACTCTGTTTCCACAGGTAACCGCAGGGCGGATGCAGCTGCTAAGGCAGCTTCGCTTTTACCAGTCTCTCTGACTGCTGTTTCCATCACTCCCTCAACCCCATCTGATTCTCTCTCTGCACTCCAATCTATTTCAACTCCACAGAAACAAGCACATTGGAAGAAATGCGGAGCAACGTTCCAGAACGTCATGTGGTGGGGACCTGATGGAAAATTATGTTTGCCCAATCATTTCTTTCCTCATTATGCTAAATTAATGCATGGATTGGATCGTGTATCAAAGGGCGTGATGGTGACGGCACTGACTCAACATTGGTTTACAAAGGGGTTTTGCATTTATGCACAGAAATTCTGTCAAGCATGCATGATTTGTAATACACACAACACAGGTCGTAAACAAAAACAAACATTAGCAGCACATCCACAGCCAACCAGACCATTCGAATACTTAATGATGGATTTTATCGAGCTAACTTCATGTCAAGGGAAGAAGTACTGTCTCACCATTGTGGACATGTGGTCAAAGTGGATTGAAGTGTCTCCAGAAAAAACATGCCACTAGTATCAGGCTTAGGCAGAGATTGGACCCACATGCACAGTGTGAAGACAACAGGTAGGTGGTAAAACCAAGGTTTAATGCAGTAACCGTAGTCACAGAAAGTCCAAATAATACACGAGAAGGCACAGGCTTTAGGTACAGATGGAGCAGGCGTAATCAGACCCGGTAACAGGCGAGGTTCAACACGAGAAGACTCAGATTTCCGTATCAGAACAGCAGGCGTAATCAGGTCCAGTAACAAGCAGGATTCAGCAACAGAGTAAACAGGGTTACACTACCATTAGGGATCAGGCAGTAATTGGTGGTCAGGAATACGGTACAGGATCAATGACGAGGTAAGCTGAACTGAGTACTGCTAGAACATGACGGCTTGCATACAACGATCTGGCACCTGACCGATGTGACCGGTGGGGGTTAAGTATCCAGGTGAGTGATGACTAATTGGAGACAGGTGCGTGTAATGGCAAACGGAGTAAGGCTAGACCTAAACAGGATGATAACAGAAACCAGAAGTACTACAAAATAAAACAGAAAATAGAACCAAAACCTGACAACTTAGGTGAAACAGAAAGTCCTTTAAAATAACACAAGAAACAAAACCCCCGATCGTGACAACTAGTGGTACGGTCCACATATGGAAATGCACCCCACTGAGAGGCCATTACCATCCACCTCTCTATTCGAGGATGACATGCTACAGTATTGTAAGTTGTTGTCTGCTGTTTTCATTTAGATCTTACAGCGAGTGACAGCAGCCTTGCCAGTTCCAGCCCAAGGACCACTGCACTTTCTGACTGGATTGTCCTGCTCATGTGTCTGCTCCTGCTTTGCCTCTGTCCCTGCTAAAGCCACAGCTCTAGCGTCTTAGTTGTCTCGCTGGGCCATGCTCTGGCTCCACCTGCAGGAGAACGGTCTCAACCGTAGCCACAGTAATCTCCTGTGCAGCGGAGGACGACCGCCTGGAGGACGTTGCCGGTCCCTATGGGCCGCTGGGCACGCCCTGTTACGTCGTCGGTGGTCTTGACTCCCCTGCATCCGGGACGACTCCCTGTCTGAAGGACGCCGTCACCCCCTGTGGGGCCCTGGAGGTCGACCTACCAGGACCCACCGGTCTGTCATAATTTTGAGTCTGTTTTGCTAGTTCTTTTTTTGTTCATCCATGTGTTCCGTTACCTTGATCATGCATCATGTGTTCTGCCACCTGTTTCCTGTCAGTAATCAGCTGTGTATATAGTAACCAATTCACACCTTAGTTCCCCGCTAGATCGTTGTGTTTTTTACCGTCTTCCTGAGTTATCTCGACAATCTAAGTGTCTGTAAGTTGCCATATCCCTGCCGAATGTCCTTGCCTGTACCGTAGCCGAGCCAGACTGATCTGTTGCCAACCTACGTATCTGTAAGACTCCAACTTTGCCTGCCTGCTAACAAACTTTTTACATGTCAAAATAACTGCATGGAACAAAACTGATAATTGATGTAAATACTGGCATTGTGCATTATGGGTAATGATCAGTATTGATTATTACTGCAAATAATTAAGTGAATACGTGATTTATTGTAATGATCATGATGTGTCTATAGTCAGCTTTCTGCTTCATGTTAAATGTAACTGTGTGATGTGGTTAAGATGCATGTTTTGTGTGAAGCAGTTTGTGTAATACTAGTGTCACCTAACATGCTGACTGCTTTAAACCAAACTAAGTTTTTCTGTCATGCTCATGTGAGCATAATGAGAAGCTTTACAGGGAGGGAAAGCTCCCTTCCCTTTAATGTCTATAGTCTACTCACCTAAAACAAAGATAAAGATATCATGAGTTTCAGGTTAAACTAACAACAGGTAAATAAAAATGTGTTTTAAATTAATAAAATTTTAAATTGGAACTGATTAAAATCATCTGCCAAAGTGGAGACATTGTAGAATTGTCTGTAGGGCACATTGTATGTTTTGCAGTTCTATGGTGACGCACAGACTCATCAGCTGGTGTAAAATCGAAGCAAACAATTTTAACACAACCATTGGGGCGTGTTGCCCTTTTATGAACAATTGTTCATATAGGGGACATTATTGTGTGGCTCTGTGCATGCATCAAATAATGGATTAATCTGTTTTGCTAAAGTTAGCTAAAACGAGAAGCTGAGAGCTGACGACGTCTTTGTGTGTAAGACCAAAATCTATTGTCCTCTCAGTCTGTGATTGATGACCAGGTTGCTGATTGCCACGGGTACAGTAGGTAATACCAGACTTCAGATCAAGTACAGGTTTTGCAGAGGCGGTATTTTTCTAGGATCAACTCAGTTTAAGCTCCACTTGCTGTCATTGTTCTCCTTCTTATCTGAGCTGTCACATCAGCTGTCAGTGATGTGCGATCAGGTTTGTTATGCACTAAGTTCTCCAGAGTAAGTTTTTACAAATATTACAACTTCAAAGAGAATCTTTTTCACTATTCAAATGGCAGAATGCATAACACCCCTGGCCACGTTTCATATTTGAATTATCATTCTTTAACCATCAAAGAAACACATTTGGTGTTGTTAAAGGTGCTCTTCTTTTATAGCAGTAAGAGACAAGTTGTCCAATTTAATTTATACCCTCCATGTTTTCTTCATAATTCATACTTCTTCTAAACCAAAGTACAGAGAAGTGTAAATGTCCAATCTTAACCTTCAGGGAAGTTTGAATTTTTTTAAACCTTAGATTATGCTTTAATCAATTTTACAAGTTTGCTCGTTTGAGGATAACAAGAATTGTTCATTAAAGGTCAAGCACATGACATGTCCTTCATGTCTTAGGAGGCCTAGTGGTTAAGATACATTGCTGCCAAGCTTTTGGTCCCGGGTTTAAGTCTCAGTGGGAGCAGTCTTTCAATTTTAATTATTGGAAAAACAGCGTCTCATCATTATCATTTGATTCACGAGATAACGTCGTCGTATTATTTAGTGCATGGATCGCCAAGACTATGAACAGCCTGTGGTGGACGATTATAGTATTTAGTAAGAGTGTGTTACGTCCTTTTGGCCTGTAGGTGGCGATTTACTCCCACTTTTGGTCCTAAAACATTGTAGTTGATTATGTCATATAGAGTCTTGTATAGCTACAATGATTGGGTCTTGGGTGGGCTAGTGGTTAAGATGCGCCCTCACGCGTGCAGCGTTCGATTTGTGGCAGACAAGCTACTGTAACCCTGATTTTTCGCTGTTGGTACAGGCTACAATTTTCTTTACGTGGTATTCTTTAATGCACCACACGGCAAGACAGTACGGCACATGTACACTTTTTCTGTACGCCGCTCTTACCCAACGCTCGTCACCTTTTTCCTGTACCCCTGTCAACAAGGACAGGTAGGAACTAATGTTGATGACAAATAAAATCACAGTAGCTGAAATGCCACGTTTCCCAAACATAAAAGAAAAATAAAAACAAAACGAGTAAATGAAACTAGAATGATCTACAAACTATTATCACAAAGGCGCCCCTCCCAGAAATAAACAGCCTTCTTCAGATTCTCTGAATCTTTTAGGCTGTGCCAAACGGATCACTTCCTCACTGCTACGATGAAGCTGCTGGTCAAAATTCTCCTCTTCAGTGCCTCATAATATCTCCCCGGAAAGTACTTGGGGATTCCAAACAGACAAGTGTGCTGCAACTGGCTGGGATGCGATGTCTGGCGATGTTACTCGTAGTAAATTGCAATGTACTGGAGCCGTGTCGCAAAGGCCTTCACAGTGTCCAGAAACAGCCTCAGCATGGGCCCGTCCAGCTTATGAGCGCATGCCGCATCCTCCTCTGGTATGGGTTGAAGACCGTATTGAGGTAATCAATCGAGGGGACACAGCTCTCTCATCCTCCTCCTCCTCGCTGTCATAAACGCTGGGCCCGTCTGGTCCCAGTTCCAGAGAGGGACGACCGCTGATTCGGGTCAATGTTGACGGTCATCATCGTCATCTCCGTCGTAGCAGGCGCAATCCAAAGTCAGGGGTGAGTTGTTGCTAAGAAGCCAAGCCTGCCTGCTTGCTTGATGAGGACTGGGGCAGCAGGTCTCTATTTATCCCTGGAGAAGAGAGGGATGGGGTGGGTGTGGCTAAGGGAACAGTGCCTTTTTGACTACAATCAGTTTCTTATAATCCTGGCTCATTCGAAAAAGAAGAGCAATCTCATTTCCCCATTTATCGAATATTTCCAACTACTCTCAGGTAGCAGGGCAGGTGACCTTTGACCTGGAGCTGTCAAAATTAACGTAATTAAAAGTCGTCTCTCTTTTGTGGGTAACTCTCCTGGGTGTGCATCTGATTAATAAACTGGACTGGACTCATAACATGCATTGTACAGAAAGGGTCAGAGCAGACTCTACCTCCTGAGGAGACTGCGGTTATTTGGAATGAGGGGCCACTCCTGAAGACCTTCTATGACTCTGTGGTGGCATCAGCCATCCTGCACAGCATGGTCTGCTGGAGCAGCAGCAACACTGTGAGGGACAGGAAGAGGCTGGGCAGGGTCATCTAAAAGTCTAGCTCTGTCCTGGGCTGTACCTTGCAGGAGGTGGGTGAGAGAAGGGTCCTGGCTAAACTCACAAAATTTCAAAAAAATGCAAAATTACTTGCGATGGCTCTGTCAAGCAATGGGTGTGGATGAAGTGGACAAAAATCATTGTTTGTGTAAGTACCTTTTTTCCACATTGTTATATTATTTATCTAAGACAATATTTAACCACACATTTAGGGTTTAAGATATTTATTTTTAAACCCTTCAAATATTACACTAGACATGATATAATTTTGAGTAGTTTAGTGCTGTAATTTCTGCCAAGCCACATGTAATTTTTTTTAAATAAATAGATACTATTATAGTAGATACATAATAGATAATAATAGATACAAAATCAACAGTCAATTCAACGTAAATGTAACGATGAAATACTCTAAATCAACATAAATGTAATGTTGACAAAACACCGTAAATTAATGTCGAAATAACGTTGTCCCATTAACGTTAATTCACTTTTCAAAACTGAAACATAATCCAATGGTCATTCAACCATAATTATGACGTTGATACAAGTATGATTCAATGTTGAAATGCCTGATGGGATAAGACAAAACCGGAAACAGACTTTCACAATAAAACAACTGTAAATCAAGCTGCAGACAGTTAAACAATAAAGTAAATAAGTCAATAGACCAGAAATGGTTTACATTTCCAAATGCTGCAGAGGCTTAAAACGCTTTGAATCATGTCCACAAATGGATAAAATCCAGCCCAGCAGATTTTTTCTGGTTAGACATTAAAGTTGCACATTTACCTTTGATCAGCCCTAGAATCTCGATAAAGACACCTTCTTTACCAGAGTATTAGCACAAGAACCTCTCCTGATGGGATTTTCATAAAAACACAAAACATCCTGTCTGTGTTCAGTTACTGGTTAACCCTTCTTTGTTAAAAAAAATGGTAGGGATCAGCTTATTTCGGATTAGTCAGAAAGCAAGTCAATATACTGTTTTCAGCCTCATTGTGTTTTGCATATACCGACCACCGTAGTAATAGGCTGAGTTATTATGTCCACAATCCTTACAGCAGGGGTGTCAAACTGCAGTTCCAACTGCTTTTCCAACTCTCCCTCCTGATTACCTTAACCTGGTTTATCCAGCTGCTGACACACCAAATCAAGGTAATCAGCAGGCTCTGGGGAAGGGAGATTTGGAAAACCAGTAACCTAACATATATAAATATATAAAATATATAAATGTAAATAAATACAACAGGACCAAACTTTTTGCTTTACTGTACTGACAGACTGACGTTTTTAATAAATTAGTGTAATATAAGAAATATGCTTGTAACCTGATGGTTTCATCTTACAGGATAGGAAATGTAAGTTATAGTTAAATGTAATGTCATGCTGACCAATATTGATTTCTACATTGTGTTTATTATCTATATTTAGCCCAACAATGTTCAGTAAACATGATTTAGATATTATTATTATACAATTATTAATTGATGGTCTTTGTAAATAATAATTAAAATGTCCCCTTCGCAAAGCTACAATACAAAGTCCAGTGAATCAAAAACCTGATGACACAAGTGTGTTGTCACTTATCACATGTAGATTTGTCCACAGGAATAACTGCAGTATAGGATTATAGAAAAAACCTACTTAAGACTGACAGCTTTAGCTTTTTAAACATACTATCACTGATCATAGCTTAAGTAAAATTTGGCTATATGTTAATCTTATTCAACACATTTTGTCACAGCACAAATAGAAACCATACAAATTCTACATTTGTGTTGCAGACATCTTTTTTATATGCAATCATTAACCTCAGGCTGGGCTTTTCTTAGAGTAAGAGTAGTTAGTGGTTCAGGATTGTGTGTCCAAGTCACCCAGAAGGCAGTTCCCCTGCAGAATCACTCTCATCAGAGTGCCTTGTGGTGTCAATGTCCTGTAGACCAAGTAGTGATACGTCAGGCTCAATGACCTCCTCATCTGATTGCACTAGATAATCGTCATTCTTATTGGCTGCTTCCTCTTTTTGCCTCCAATCCCCTGTGCTTTGGTTGGACAGATGGTCATTTCTGGAAAGAACTTGGTTCATTTGGCTTGTTGAAGACTTAGAAGAACAGGACTTAAGGTCTGGACCTGTTGGTGAGAACAATGTCACCTTCACTGTCAGTAGACTAACTTCACCTGCAGATGTATTGTAATGCTGTAAGGCACTCCATCATTAGATCAGACACACAGTATCTGACACCTACAGGAGCTTTGAAGGATTCTAAAGATAGAAGTACATGTAAAGCCCTATGATTACCTGAGGTTGGTGAAGATTCAGTGCCATCACTGGTGGAGTTGAGGAAGTCATCCAAAGCCTTGTGGTCCAATATATTAGTTACCAACATCTGATCTAAAGCATATATGCCAGAACCTGTGGGCTCTAGACACACATGGTTACTCTTTGCACCACTTATACAGTACACCCTCAGTTGAAAGTGTAAAAATTTCTTTTGTAAATACTTCTGTGTACATTACCAGACTACATAAGAAAGATCTGAAATGCAGTTGCGAGGGAAGACTTTTCAGTAAGAAAATATATACACATTAAGTGATAGTGACTTACTTCTGTGCAGTAGATATCCAGTGGTCAGATACTGCTGCATGTCTTGTTTAAAGGCTTCTTCATAGAGTTTTTGTCGTTCCCTTAATTGTTTTGTCATGGCCTGCTCCAGCTCTGCTACCTTCTGAGCATGCTCAGAATTTAACTCTGCTAAAAATGGTAATAAGTGATATTAGAAACACCATTTTGTGTGTGTGTGTGAGAGATCCTCAGTATTGTTTTGTTTATGTGTCAGCTGCTGAATAACACTAAATACTGGATGGGGGAATGGATTTATCCTTACACACCACAACAGTACTTACATACGTGACATACTGTAACTTACCTTCAAACATCTCCACCTCGTTCCTGTAGCAAGACAAAGGTCAGGCAAGTTAGCATCAATCAATTTTATTTCTCTGGTGAGAAAATTACTTAGGAAAGACAAGTCTAATGCTGCCAAATATTTTTACAGTTAAAGCAGATACATGTAACAAGCAATAATAAAGAAATAAATTGCTATAAATAAATACAAACAAACATATGTCTATGTAACTAACTTTATATATAGTTGAAACCAGAGGTTTACATATACTGTGCAATAAAACACCCCCCCTTGCTGAAATTAGACTCAACACCCCCGTTTTCATTAGTTTGTTTTGTAAAATTATTTTGTTAGTTATGTCAGCTACAATTCAAAAGCAGTTTCTGATTTTCATTTTTTTTTCTAAACTTTGATTCATTAAAACTTTATTACAATATTGGTCAGTTTCAAGTTACTTCCTTGACCATTGTGGGACGCAAACCTGTGCATGTACTTTTAAGGGCACACTAAAGTGCACTAGTTCCTTGTTTCTCTCTTCTGATCTGTTGTTCACACTAAGAGGCATTTGGCTGGTATGGCCTTGCTAAGAACCCCCCCCCCCAGCTTAGTTGGAGATATCTCTGGTGAATGAGAGGGTAGTTTCATTGCCTGCTGGCATTTGGTCCGGATTAAAGCAAAACACTGCTCTACAGGACGGAATACATCTCATACCTCTTCTTTTTCTTATAGACTTCAAGGTGCCTTGTGTGCTGTTGTTTTAATGTGCCTTGTTCACACTGGCAGCACATAGTCTCCAGGTAAACCAGTCTGCTTTCCATCTCTTCAAAGTCACCTTCCAAATGTGCTGGAGACAATAAAAAATAAAAAGAGTTAAAAATTGTTAACCTAAATACTTCAGTCATTTTGCATAATGATGTCTTGACTACAAAAGAGAGAAAACCAGACCAGCAACTATCCCATATAATGCAATATAATACAATACAATAAAATATAATTAAATATAATATTATTTTATAGGTCAACAGTATGTAGGTAAGACGGAGAGCCAGGGTGTGACTTAAATCTTTCATATGAGCGGGTTGCAATATATGTTTAGGGAAGCTATAGGAAAACAGTGATAATTTTCCATATCTATAACATACCAATCTTAGCAGTGATGGCATTGAGTTCAATTACAAAAGCTGGCAAACTTTGCAGTTGTTCCTGAAGTTGTGTCAGAGCTGCTCCTCTCCTGTCCCAGTGTGCAGTGAGCATCACTATGTCCCCATATGCAACCTACAATACAAAGGATTATAGCGACAGTAAACACAAACTGAATTTGTATATTTACAAGATGTTGACAATGGTATTGAATATTTATTTTGTCTGCCCTTCTCTCAAATATGTATCATATAAAATGTATTCAAACAGTGAAGTGTGATCATTACAGCGTTCCCTGGTGACAGCTTTATAAGTCTTGTTAATTCCATATTCAGGTACTAAATAGGTACGGTAAGTTTTACCTCTGCAGCCTGAGCACAGTCCTTAGTTTGTTTGTGAAGCAGAAACCAACTTTCCTCATACCTATTGAAAAAAGTAAAATAAGTAAACACATATAAATCAGTTTTTGGAAATTAGGATTCTGTGATCATGAGACCTGCTAAGGATTTCCACTCCAGCACCGAAATGAGGGAGGGTTTCCTCAGACCTAAAAAACAAACAGGATTAGTCAAGCCACTGTTTACCACAATGCAATACTATGTAGATATGTAACTGAAGATTGTCCAGAGAGACGTATTGCCCCTGTCGATTCAAAACTAACAGAAAAGAGATCAGAATGTTAAAAGGAGACCACTTAAACTTCTCTTCATACTGCAGAATATTGACTTTGATGTCTCAATAAGATATCTGTAAATGTCCATGCCAAAATGGCCTGTACATCATCCAAACCACAAATTTCAGGGTATTTTTCAAGCCCTCTGGTATAATATGTATCTATCTGGTATATATATAGGGAAGGGTATATGGAACCCAGACACAGACAGGACTGGACAAAATAGCAAAATGTGAAAAAGGAGGAAATACATTTCAACCCTGCTCGATGGGTATACCACGAGCACAAATATTTAAGAAGAATCAAACAAAGCTAGCAGGAACCCATTATTCTCAAGTACTGTCATACTCCAAAACTAGCTTCATTCTCCAGTAGTACAAGGATCTTGGTGCTCGGAGACAAAGCGAAGGAAGTTTGAAACCTAACCCCATTGAATAACACCCAAAGGTCTGGGCCAAGAAATATCTGAAGACAGATGTGTCAAAGGTTTTATGAACTAATGAGATAAGAGTGACTCCTGATGGACTGGAGGGACAGGCCCATTGGCTAGATTAGTAAAGGACACAGAAATGCCAACAAGGCGAAACTTGGTACTGGTATATTATTGATGGTGAACCTTTTCAGGTTCAAGACGGATTCAAACTCCCAAACCTGCAGTCAGTTTAAGAAGACACTTACTTCAAGCGGTGGTACAGTAAATCAACACCTTTCAAAAAGACATGCATGATTTTAATGCAGGACAATGCTCTACCTCATGCATCAAATATTCTACTGTGATTAAAGATGAAAGAATAATGACATTAGCCTAAAGCTAATTCAAAATACTGCATACTATTGAATGTTGAAGATCCAAATCTCTGTACAGTCCTTAGTCCAACCATGCCAACCAACCTATGTTCTGTTGTTCTTATGCTCTTCTCTCTGTCTATCCCCTCACCCCAATCAATTGAGGCAGTGGGCCGCTCACAGGTTAAGATGATCTATGTATGTCAAGAATGTAATACACGCAGGAGCTAATGACACTCGGTTACATATATCAGAAGTCAAAATTAACATTAAGTAAGTCTGTTTAATTGCTAAAACAATGTCAGACTCTGTAGTTTTCTCTGGACCCCTCCTCAATGTGACCAGCGATGACATGTATAGCCGGCTGTCATCGCTCAACCACTGGTTGTCTAGGTGGTGTCCAGCAAACAATGTGGGCTTTGTGGATAATTGGAAGAGTTTTGGGCGAAAACCTGGGCTGATTAGAAAAGATGGTATCCATCCCACATTGGACAGAGCCTCTCTGCTCTCTAGTAACATGGCCATGTTGCTTGATCTACCTACACTGTGACAACATAGAGTGGAGCCCACTCTGCATGTTCTCTATAGCCGCCACCGCCTCTTAATCCTAGTTATCGCATAGAGACTGTGTCTGTTCCAGTATCACCTAAACCAGGGGTGTCAAACTCAAACCAGTCCCTTGCTGATTTTCCAACTCTCTCTTTTCCAGAGCCTGCTAATTACCTTGATCAAGTGTGTTAAGTCAATCAGCAGCCAACTGACACAGCTGTTCAAGGTGAGCAGCAGGGAGAGGTGGAAAACCAGCAGGGACACCGGCCCTCGAGGACCACAGTCTGACACCCCTGACCTAAACTATACAATTCACAAACAAATCAGAGGAGTGACTCACTAGAATTTAATAAACATCCAAACAATTTCTCTTACAAAATAAATTGTAGTTTATTAAATATCAGATCTCTCTCATCTAAAGCGCTGTTATTAAATTAATAGATAAGTGTCCCTTCTTATTTCCTCTCATTGATCCATGCACATTCACACACTGATGCCAGCAAGGCGCTCGCTTGAAACACCAGGAGCAACTTGGGGTTCATTGTGTTGCCCAAGGACACTTCGACATATCCTTGGCAGGGGCTCAAACCACCAACCTTGCAGTTAGAGGGCAACCTCCATACCAACTGCGCTATTGTGGGATTTATTGGGTTTAGTTGTGTAAGAACCTAAACCTTACCTTGTGTACCAAGTGCCTTGAGATAACTATGTTGTGATCTGGGGCTATATGAATAAAACTATATTGAATTGAAATTGAATTAAATTGAACTGAATTAAGCTGGTTCTGCTGGATGTTTCTTACTTGCTAGAGAGAGTTCTTCCTTTCCACTCTTGCTTTTAAATTGGAATAAATTACAATTAAAGGCTTGCTGTAAGTGGGATTTGTTGGGCTTAGTTGTCTTTAACCTTACCTTGTAAAGTGTCTAGCGATAACTCTGCTGTGAATTGGCACTATATAATTAAAAATGAAATCATCAATAAAGACATCCATATAGTCTCTTTAAGATAATAATGACTCAATCATGTTAGACAACTATTGTGTAGATTTAAATTACAGTGAATCAGATACTAGAATATTGTTTATGTCACATCTGTATGTATCTAGGAGATATGGAAACAACTTGTTGTATCAGCCATCCCTTTATGGTGTGGTCTGCTGGAATAGTAGCTTCACAGAGAGGGAGAGGAAGAAGCTGGACAAGGTCATAAAGAAGTCCAGCTCTGTCCTGGGCTGTCCTCTGGACTTTGTGAGGGAGGTGGGAGACAGAAGGATTCTGACAAATTTTACATCAATTATATAAATTTACATTTTGTGAATAAAAGATTCTGTTCAAAATGTGGACAGAGAAGACAGAGGCCCCTAGGAATGGCTAACCTGTTACTGTAATACTGGTGGTTCAGATGCCCTGACTCCAGTCCACTTCCCAGCAGTACTACATGCAGTGATACTGCAGCATAATCAGAAAGACAATCTGAGTGGTCATGAGTAAGGTTAAGATGCTTTCCTATGTGTAGCTACATGGACAGGAAGAAAAAGTTATTGTCACCATCTACATTAATATTAGAAGGATGTAAACAAGAACAAAGGTCCTTGGTTTCTGGGTTTCCCAGTTTGGCCAGAAACGGCTAAATCTGGTTTATTGATTACTCAATCTTGTGTTATCTGTGCTAACATGATAGCTAATGCTATTTGCTGGTATTGTGACATTAAAACCAACATATTCTACTACAACCAGGTTTTAGTGATCTCATCATTTATCAAGATACTTGATTGAAAGGACATAGTCACATAATATTAGATACAGTTATACATTTTAATTAATGTGTTGCGTAAAACAAGCTATCCCTATTCACTTAGATATGAATACCTTCTTGCTTTTCTTTATTATTTATATAAATAGGGTAACTGGTGGACATATGCCTGTAAAGGAGTGTATTCAGTATGGAAAAATAAATAACAGTGGACACAGATTAATGCCTAACCTGTGCCTCCTCTTGATTTTGGTGTCCTTTGACTTGTCCCCAAGGGTCTTGAAGCTGAAAGGGAGGGGAGAATGAAAAACTATAGAAAAATTTAAAAACTTTATAACAACATGCCTCATACCCCCAAAAAAAGAACCTTTAACCTCCACCCATATGCATTCAAAACGTCTAGACAGTGTGTAAGTTAGACTGTTATCACTCACTGAATTATGTTATTTTTTTTTCTAAATGTCATTTTCAAGTCTAAACGTCTACAGTAAAACAGAAATTAACTTCACACACAGCCCCAAAAACGCATCACGTGATGGTCAGCTGAAAGAAGTTTGGAGGAACTGCTCAGATCGGGCTAGTTAGCTGGCGTCATGATTAAGATTAATAAAAGTCAACATTACTGCGACAATAAAATACAACTACTTACATCGTACGTTACACGTTAACGGTGCTAATCCACTAATCCTTGCTGAACAAATTCGGCAATATAAATCGTCGTTATCGTTATTAACTGTAGCTATGTCGACGCTACATGAAAGTATGCAAATAATTAACAGTATAACCTGAGGTCTGGTCTGCTATAGAAGTGCAACAGGTAATGCGAAAATGAACCAACCCCATCGTAAAATCCCGTTGGACCATCTGAAATCTTTCTCTTAAGTTTTCAAACATGTTTCCTAGCAAGAGTCGTTTTCCTGTTAGTTTTGCTCCTGCTTGTTCTTCTTCTTCTTCAATTGTCTGATGGTTGGCAAGCAACAACCTCTTCTTCTTATTCCTGGTATGGGTAGCTTGCAAATGACCGTTTTGGGCACTACCGCCACCTACTAGGTTGGATTATGGAATGGCTATCTATTTTCTCTTCCGCACTTTCGTAACCAACATATAAATAAAAAAGCCTATATTGTCCACTTTTAATCCCGTCACCCCATCCATATTTATCATTGTACGCCACACTTGCTCCATATTTTTTTCATTTCTCCTCAGTATTGCTACCTTTCTTTTGTATTCTATCAGGTGTAAATAATTATTTATCTTTTTAATACGTTTTGAAGGCTTTATTTCTATCTTTAATAGCTATTGTACAATCTTGTTTCCACCACCTCTTGCAATTTCCTTCCGCAATTGATGCTTGTGCAGCTTCTAATACTGTATGTAATAACATCATTTACTTTTAAAAATCTGCCTTTCTAAAAATCCATTTTCCTTCCGTCTGTTCTTGCTCTTCATTCTGTGATCCTATTGACATTGCTATTAAACAGTGGTCACTGCCCGTGGTGCTTCCTCTTAACACTTGCTAGCTACACTCTATAGCTAATGATTGTGAAACAAAAGTTACAGCTATTGCTTGTTTTGTTTCCTTTGCCAGATTAACCAATAGTCCTGTATTTGCTCTGTTGGTGGGTGGCAGACCAGCGTGTTGGTACATTACTGCCCTGAACTGAGTGTCGCTATAGAACAAACAAACCCACAATTTGTTTTTTTTTTCAGCTGTTCTAAACAAAATAGCTGAATTGTGATATTTGTTTTTATATTTGATAAGTGTTTGCATTACTTCAGATATGTTTTATTAAATTTGGCAAAGTTTAGACCCTGCATATTTGGCAGTTCGTTCAATTTCAGCAAATCTATTAAAACTTTACTCCCTGGTGTACTCTCTATACAGCATATATAAGCCCACACCAGGCACAGGGCAGGCAGACTCAACTGGGCAGCCCACAACTCCAGTCTTTTAAGCTGACCCCTCTTGCTTTTTCTTTTTTTCTTTTGCCTCCATTTCCAGTTTTGGTTCTGTCATGTTTAGTTCTCACTTGACATTTCAGTCAAGTGATTCCATCAGCTGTTTCCAATAAGTCAATTGCTCTGCTATTTCATCTCCAGGGGCCCGTTTCAAGAAGGAGGTTTTGTTGAAACTCTGAGTTTGTTAACCCCAAAATGAGGAAAACTCAGAGTTTTCAATTTCAGAAAGGAAGGTAACTTAGACCCGTAAAACGGGGTAATTTAAAACCGTTTCAAGAAGTGAGGTAATCGAAACTCAGTCAGTTACTATGGCAACTTACTGTGAACCTAACCTGGTTGGAAGCAAGTTTTATTGGGAAACCCAGTTTCCTTTGGTCTCCGCCCCTTTTTAGTGTGAACAGTGTTTAAATAGGCTGACCTTGTTTAATCTTTACATTCAATCAGTACATTCATAAATTGCACCTGTTTCCTTCGCGCAGAGACCAAAATGGCATGTCCGTTTCCAGAGGTTCCTGCAGATAAGGAGGCTGTATTACTTCACAGGGCATTGAATTTACGCAATGAGAGATTTTGACGCCACAAGTTAGTTTTCTGTGATATTCCTGTGCATATTTATTTGAGCGGTACCGTTTTGGTCAAGACTCCATAACATATATCCATAATCTTATCCACCCATACATCAGATACATCACCCATCGTAGCCGTGCTCTTACATCCGAGCAGATTCTTTGTGTTGCGTTACAATTTTTGGCAAACGGTAGTTTTCTTTATAACATTGGAGATTCTGAGCACGTTAGTAAAGCCACTATATGTAGAATAGTTCGACCTCAAGTGCTTTCCTTGTCACAAACTCCTCAGAGCCATAAAAGAGGAGTTTCGCAGGATTGCAGGTATGTGGTATAAAATTTGTTTCAGTAAGGCTAATCTGAAAAATGATGATCAGTTAATAACATCTTGCTGTGTGGTCCAATGGTCAAAGACTACATCACTGAAATGTATCATTGTTTACACCACCAAGATCATATGTGATACTGCACATATTATCACAAACGTGAAGGCCAAGTGGCCCGACTCTCACAAATTTATCAAGAGTCAACCCTAAGTAACAGGCTGCACTATGGTAAGTACATGTATGTCCTATACACTTATTTCAATGCATTCACTACACACTCACAGGAGCACTTCTATGCAGCACTAAAGTAATGTGAACTTTCTTATAGGAGAGATTGATAGCTCTGGGAGATAGGGGTTACCCATGCCAGCCCACACTACTGACCTCTTACCCAAAACCTGAAGCAGGCCCCCAGCAGCGTTTTGATGTGGCACACTGCAGAACAAGAGCTTGGGTGGAAATGACCATAGGCCTGTTGAAAGCACGTCTTCAGTGCCTACGTCACCTCAGGGAAACACCTGAGAGGCCTGTGACATTATTGTGACATGTGTTCTTCTCCACATTATTGCAATATTAGAGAGGAGCAACACCCTGCTTTACAAATACAAGACCCTGAGGAAGACTCCCTCCATCAAGGTAATCTGCAGAGTGGATGGACAGTCAGAGATGGGATTTGCCGTAATGTCTCAACCATTACCACCACCACTAAAATAAACTGAATAAATGCAAATCATAATTTATTTGGTTTTCTTCATTTCCTACAAATACACAGGCAATTGTTATATTTTATGATTCTGTCACAACGCTGTGCAGAACTGGTACCTAATTGCAGAAAAGCAGGCAGACCAATGAGTATGTCCACAGTATTTAATAAAACAAGGGAATGTAACACAAAACGGCTTGCAATGGTAAGGTACTTAACAAACCGCAACAAACAAAAGGAGCGTGCCAGGGCACGGTAAAAAAACAAGCAGCTGGAAATACAATAGTGCCGGTTCTGCTTAAACCAGTAGTCAATGAACAAAGAACAAGACGCACATGAAGCATGGCAGCAGGTTCAAAAAGGCAACTTACAAAACGTACGTCAGACCTGGGTCAACTTAGACAACAAACTTTGCTTCTCATGGACACGAGTGCAGTGATTTGGCTTCCGCTCATGGAGTAACACACCAGCGACTGAAGCGCGCCTCCGTCGTGGATTAGATGCCAGACCCCTGATTACCCCACATAAGGAACACCTGATACACATTAGCACCTCCCAGCAATGAGTGGTGACACCAGGTGTCACAGATTCTTCCAATAATTCATACAATTCACCTTCAACTATACACTTACCAATTTCTAGATCTGTCTTTTCAATATGGCGGTCCAAGTATAACTATTTTCTTGATAAGATGAAGTTTATACAACTCCTTAACCGAAAACTGAAAAAATAGAAGATTTAGAGTTACTTGACACAGTTCCTCATTTTTTTACAGAATTGAACTCAGGCATTTACTGAACATCACTGAACTGTGTGCATCTGTGTAGCAGAATATGATGGACCATCCTGTTCTTCCACACTCTGGGGCAGAGGGAAGATAATAAAGTCAGTATACTTGGAGATCAAGTTACATCATTTAGGCTACGCGACACAAACATCAGAAATGATGTGATGTGTATAAACTCTATTAATAATACAACTTATCATAATTTAAACTTCATTTAGCAGTTTACTTACAAAAGCCTGGGCTTCTGTTGTGACAGGAGGATCCAAGAGGCTGATATTACCATTGGAATCTGTTAAGACCAATAAAGAACCTAACCCAGACTCTGAGAAATGGATATATCAAAAGTGGCCTATGTAGAAAATCAAATATATAGGTAGGCCTCTTACATTTTTACAAATGCACTATGTTTGTAAATTACATTTATAGCCATGTCCTTTTTTATGCCTGCAGGATTGCACCTAAATTAAAAATTGAAATTAAATTCTTATATTATTACAAGTTTTAGCTTTTAAAAAGCTAATTAGGTGAATAAATAATTGCTCTCCATAAAACGTATTGGATTTTTGAATTATCATTACAAATCCCACATCAACCACAACAAGGATTTTAAAGGTCCCTGTACATGCAAAATTCACTTTTTGGACATTCTGGTACATTTATATGACTCCCTGGTTCACGTTACGACACTCCTGGTGTGTTAGAAGTACACCCCCCCCAGTTCACATTTTTGAGAGTTTATCCAATCCGGTTCAAGAACCATTGTTTCAAATTTGGCGGACTATGTACGTCTGCATTCTATTAACCACTCACAGAACCAGCTTCGGCCCCGCCCAGACAAACCTGGGCACCGAAATTTACCTGCAACATTGCGTTTCAGTCACTCACTGTGTACTCTAGCATAGTAGGTGGCGGTAATGCACCTTTCAGTTGGTTTCCACCTGCCATTTGAAAGACAAAAGAAGAAGTCATTCACTGTGACATGAACTGACATGGTGCCATTAGGGTTCAGAAAGTGCCCCGTTGTTGGCTGTTCCAACCAGCATCGCAGCCTTTTCATTTTACCAGCGGAGCAAGAAAGGAGAACTTAATGTTATTTTCTTGTAAATGGACTGGTGCCGGCACCGCTGCCTAAATGCTTCTTTGAGTCTGGACACCATTTCACCTCCGTCTACTTTGAAAACGAGGGTTTATTTATTACTGGGCTTGAGGATCAAGAAGCACTCCGTTCCTACAAGATGTGATCCACTTGCTGCTTCCCTAAACGTAAGTACATGCTTGATACTTATTTAATGTATGTACTCCAGAGGTTTCTTTGTTTATAATCTAGCTTCCCTCCTGTGTAAGGAATGCTAGAACAGTTGATGCTAACAGCTACAGTGACAGAGAGAGACAGTGTTGCGAGGTGCTGCCACACAATTTGGATGAGTCCAAGCCTCTTCAGCATTCGTCCGGTTACGAATCGTATGATATATGGTACTGTGGTAAATTCTGTTCCTCCTATGGAGTTATTTCTGTCCATTGCAACAAATGTCAAGTTGACCGTGGTGTCCCGTTGGCCACTAAAACAAGTAAACTGCTGTAGCTGAGTAAACATGGACTTTCGATGGACACATAGGCACTCGCTGGTTGCTTAAACAACACAGCTTTAAAAAGTGGGCATTGGGAGATGTGTTCTTAGAGTGCTTCGCAGAGCGTCTGCTGCAGACAACCAGCTGACCTTTTTCGACCTCTCAGTTCTTTCTGCAGAAGAACCAGCGGGTGAATTCGGCCATCACCTCTCTCATGATTATTCTGTGATTGTACTATTGTACTGTGATTGTACACTCTGAGTCTTTCCCACCCAGACTCTAAAACTCAGAAGCCAGTTGTGTTTTGTATTATTTACCGTCCTCCTGCTCCATATTCAGAGTTCTTAACTGAATTCTCTGAATTCTTATCTGACTTAGTTCTTAGCACAGATAAAGTCATTGTAGTGGGAGACTTTAACGTTCATGTAGATGTTGACAGCAACTGTCTCAGCACTGCTTTTAACTCCTTAATAGACACTATTGGTTTTACTCAGCAGGTAAATGAACCCACTCATCGTTTTAACCACACCCTCGATCTTGTCCTGACATATGGGGTTGAAATTGATAATTTAATAGTTCTTCCCCAAAACCCTCTGTTATCTGACCATTTCTTATTAACTTTTGAATTTAGCACAATTGACCTTACAATAGCTGGAAAGAAATGTTACTATAGCAGATGTTTATCTGACAACGCTGTTGCCAGATTCAAGCAGATGATTCCATCATCTTTTACCTCAATGTCTTGTAGATACACAGAGAACAGTCACCTTAATCCTTATGAACAGGTTGACTGTCTTGTGGATGATGCTGCAGCTTCTCTACGTACAATGTTAGACACAGTGGCCCCCTTAAATCTCAGCAGCAATGACTTTATGAACTACTTTACTAATAAAATTATCATCATTAGAAAAAACATTCAGCAGCGACTTCTTCCAAACGACAGAAAGCACTGTCTAGATCCATCAACTTTAAATATATCAAATCCTCTGTCTTACCTAGACAGCTTCTTCCCCATAACTCATATGGAGTTAGCCTCAATAATCAACTCTTCCAAGTCGTCCACTTGTCTTTTAGATCCAATCCCAACCAGATTACTCAAAGAGGTTCTACCTTTAATCAGCTCATCCATATTAAATCAAATCAACCAATCTTTACAACTAGGTTATGTACCACAGGCTTTTAAGGTGGCTGTGGTCAAACCTCTATTGAAAAAAACAACCCTGGACCCTGGACAACTAGCCAACTGTAGGCCCATTTCAAATTTACCCTTTATTTCTAAGATTCTGGAAATAATCGTGGCTAAACAATTATCTGACCACCTGAGTGGGAATAACCTGTACGAAGATTTTCAGTCAGGATTTAGAAAACATCATAGCACAGAAACAGCTCTGGTTAGAGTCACTAATGATCTTCTATTAGCTTCGGACAATGGCCTAGTTTCTGTCCTTGTCCTGGAGTACCACAGGGTTTTGTGCTTGGTCCAATTCTGTTTAGCCTATACATGTCTCCTCTAGGTGAGATTATTAGAAAGCATTCTATTAATTTTCATTTTTACGCAGATGATACTCAGCTATATATGTCCTTGGAACCTAATAAAACAGATCAACTAGTCAAAATTCAGGGTTTCTTAAAAGACATCAAATCCTGGATGTCCCAAAACTTCCTGCAACTAAATTCAGAAAAAACTGAAATTCTTATTGTTAGGCCTAAAAATCTGAGAGAGACACTATTGAGTCAGGTAGCCACCATGGATGGCATAACATTAGCTTCAGATTCTACTATGAGGAACCTTGGTGTCATCTTTGACCAGGATCTCTCTTTTACATCATACATTAAACAAATCCCCAGAACCGCCTACTTCCATCTTAGAATTATAGCTAATATTAGAAGCATCCTCTCTCAGAGTGATGCAGAGAAACTGATGCATGCATTTGTTGCCTCTAGGCTGGACTACTGTAACTCCTTACTTATAGGATGTCCTAACAGCTCCTTAAAAAGCCTACAGCTTATTCAAAATGCTGCAGCCAGAGTTCTGACAGGACTTAGAAAGAGAGATCACATTTTTCCTACATTAGCTTCTCTGCACTGGCTGCCTGTAAAATGTAGGATAGAATTTAAAATTCTCCTACTCACCTACAAAGTACTCAATGATAAAGCTCCTTTTTATCTTAAAGACCTCATAGTTCCTTATGCTCCCAGCAGAACACATTGTTCTCAGAGCGCTGGGCTACTTGTGGTTCCTAGAGTGTTTAAATGTAAAACAGGGGGCAGAGCTTTTAGCTACCAAGCTCCTCTCCTCTGGAACCAGCTCCCTCTTCAGGCTCGAGAAGCTGACACACTCTTCACCTTTAAGATTAGGTTTAAAACCTTCCTTTTTGATAAAGCTTATAGTTAGAGATGGTTCAGGTCACTGGCAATGATTGTTAGTCATAGGAACCATCTCTTAGTTAAGCTACAATAGACATTGACTGCTGGGGGACTTAATTTATACACTGAGCTCCTCTGTTTCCTTCTACCTTTTCTGTCCACTAACCTCCCATCATTCTCCCATGTTTAACTAACCTTGTCTCTTTCTCTCCAGTAGTTGTGCTTCTCTCTCTCGCTCTCTCTCTCTCTCTCGCTCTCTCTCTCTCTCCTCTACTCTGTCCTCACCTACAGGTATCGTTGGACTCAAAGTTTGGTGTCTGTGATGGGCAGCTGCGGATCCAACCATCCTGCCTGTATCCAGTCCCTGGTCCAATCGTCCTGCCTGTGCTCTGTTGTCTCTTGTTGTTGTTTCTTCCTCGTTAGAGAGGGAGTTTTTCCTTTCCACTGTTGCTGTCAAATTAAATGCTTGCTGTGTGTGGGATTTGTTGGGTTTAGTTGTGTGAGGTTTTAAACCTTACTTTGTAAAGTGCCTTGAGACAACTTTGTTGTGATTTGGCACTATATAAATAAAATTGAATTGAAGTACTATTTCATTCTATGTAATAAATTCATTTGTGCATAAAAGTTGAGTCCATGTGAAATCTCTAGCAAGGTCGGAACATGAAATACACGTCAGAACGGCGTCACGAAGGGCAGGCGAAAAGAAGCCGAGTACAGAACCAACCTTTGTCCGGACTGGTCCGGACGCATGACCATCGTCATCAGTGAAGGTAAATAGCGCTTAAAGCTTTTACATGACGATTCTCTGTGTTCGTGAGAGTGTGAGCAAATGTTGGTAAGATTAGAGAAATCTGATCATTAAATTCTGATTTGGCTGCTTCTAGAAAAGTATCTGTGTGGGAGAGACAAAGAGAGGCGGTGGAGAATTTACCTGTGCTTATATTGCTGTAAATACCTGCTTTGCATAACCAACTGCTTTGTGTGTATGTGTCCATCTCGCGCTTGGGGAAAAATCCGTCTAGGCCTATTGACCTCTAGAAGTTACGTAGGTTAACTTGAAGCAGGGGACGGATGGGAAAATCTAAAGTATGGGCGTTGTAGTCTGCATTCAGATAAAATAAATTTAAGTATGTTATGTAAGTTTATGTAAGTTCTGTGTCGACGCTGGCAAAATTGGCCCAGGTATTGAGCGGGGTCACTGAACCATACCTCGTTGAGCGGCTGTTAAATTAAAGGGGAAAACGTACGGTACCGGCGTCGGTAGACAGTGCGGCCTCGGTGCAATGGTTTGTAAAATTCGGACAATTAGACCTGCTCAATAGAATCCAATCCAAGTGTAGAGTTTCCCATGGTTTGTGAGGCCTGGTAACATAGGGATAACCGGTAAAAGAGCTTTCTGTTTATTGTGTGTTGAACTGCAGTGTGTCGATGTGTCAATATTGCGCAAGTATAGTTAAGTTGGGATGAGTATATGTTTTAGTATATGTGTAATGCATTTAAGGATAGTGTGATAAGTGCTAAGTTGTTGCGGTGTTAATATTAATTAACAGGTGTTGAGGTAATAACATTTGAGTCTGTGTCGGGAAAAAACCTTGAGTGTGTGTTAATAATTGACAGTGTGCGCTCCCTTTTGGTCCTTTGGAGCAGATAGTGTGTGTGTAACGGGGGAGATAAAGCCTCACTGTTCAGTGTCTGTGTTTGTTTTTGTTTGTTTTTGAACAGTCTGGGGAGAGCCGTGGGGTGAGTGCTGTGTAGATTACATTTTTGAATGTTTTGATCATTCTATCATTTTTGGTAATTCTAATGTTTTTTAGTGTCCGGTGTGGACATTGTGGTAATTTTGTTTGAAATAATCTGCATATTTTAGAACGACACTTCCGTAATGTGGTTGGGACTGGTCAAGCAGGTCACAGAGTGTGTGCAGATTGCGGCCTCCTGGTTTGGTTAAAGGGCCCATATCATGCAAAATCCACTTTTTAGACATTTTGGAGCGTCCCTATGACTCTATGGGTCACATATACACACACTGAGCACGGTAGAAATGCATTTCCTGCTTTTTTCACATTTTGAAAACGTAAATTTTCTCATCCAATGAAAACAGCCACGACCTACTCTGAGGCCGTTCCCCGGGTTTCGTCATACTGGTTGAAAGTTCTCCTTGCAAATCCTGAACCACCACCCCCACAATGATCCCGAACCAAAACTGGACTTCCGCCATTTCCCCCCTCTCACTCACCGTGAATAGACGAGCACGGCAGCGCCCAAGTCCTCCCATAGAAATAGTTCGGTTCTTAGGTGTTCTAACCAACACCAAAGTCTCTTCACTTTACCAAGGGATCAACAAGTGAGGATTTGTGGGTCACTTTTATTTTTAACGGACCGGTGCCAGAAACACTGCCTCAGCATTTATACGTATGTGCATTTCAAACGAGGGTGCGTACAATGCTGGATTTGTTTCACGGCTCCTGTTGGAAAAAAAGGACCTATTCCTAAAGTCCGTCATCCACTCACTGAAGTAAGTACATGCTTGATATTTATAATGTTTTAAAATGTTAGTTTGTCCGTTTAAATGTAGTAACCTATGTGTGGGGCAAGTTACTAGCTAGCTATGCTAACGGCTACAGCCATTCGACCGAGCCTTTGTCCCCTTCAAATGTGCTCATGTGGGCTCCTGCAGCCACACACCTGTGTGGAGAAAAGCTAATGACTATCGGCATCGAGCGGCTACAGGCAGGGAGCGGTGGGTCTAGCGTCTGTCCTTTTTCTGTAATCACATACACCTGTGGGGAATAGCTGATCTTTATCGCCCTTCCAGCGGCGACAGACAGGAAGCGGTGGATCTAGCTCGCTGTAGTAAGTTTGTGCTTGATACTTGTGATATCTTAATATGTTAGTTGGGTCTGTTTAAAATGCAGTAACCCACATGTGAGACAAGCTAATCGCTAGCGTCGCTAACGGCTACAGTGAGTCAACTGAGCCTTTGTCCCTTTCAAATGTGCTACTCTGAGTTGGTGCAACCACACACCTGTGTGGGGAACAGCTAATAGCGATGGGCCTTCGATCGGCGACAGGCAGGAAGCGGTGGATCGAGCTTTTGTCCTGTTGACGTGCTGCCGCTCCTGTTTGTGTGTTGCGTTAGCCGTTAGCATGCCTTTAGGCCTTTGCACTTTAGAGCTACAGCTGGTCGATCGCTACAAAAAGAACCTGCAGATGAACGCGGTTATGTTTATTACCCCGTCCTGTCCAGCCTAAATCAACTTGTGATTTGGGGTTATGTCATTGTTCTATCAAATTCTAACATGATTAGTTGGAATGATTACTGTGTTGTGTTTCAAGCTTAGTTGCTAATTAGTCACATCTCTACAATACCTGCTGCTTATCTGGTCAGTTACCGATAGCTTGTACCATAGCCATTATATTTGTAGGACCAATACAATTTACAGTAAATGTAACAGTCTTTTCTATACTGTAGGAGGGCAAATCCCAGTTGCCCACATGCAAGGAGGCTGTCAAACAGAGAAATCACTGCAGACTGTTGGTACACAGACATCTGCTGCCCAGCTCAGGAGTGAAGGTATGTACGTTTGTATGTACCAACAGTAAGATAGGTAATAGAAGATTTTAATTGGTATATACTGTTTAGATTTTATATTTGAATTGTAACAACTGTTTATCTGTTGTTTTAGCACAGACAGGCCTGTCCTCTTGTTTGGTTTAATTTTTTGTCTGGTATTGTGTGTTCTTACATTAGAGAAGGTTTTGACCTACATAATAATGAACATTTCACTAATCTACAATTCTGATTGCACTACCTTTTGTTTTGATGAGGTGATGGTGAGGACAGCCACAGCTTCCATCTGGTAGAGGACTGCTTCCGCTCAGTCTTCCAAATAGTGATGAGAACAAGGATCACCACATCTCCCTGTTTACCCTACTTTCATGCATTTCGTCTGCAAGGCCCTGCAAAAGCTTCTCCTTCGTCCTCAAACCCCCAGACTTCTTAATTAACTCAGTAACCTATACATTGCACATTGGAGTGTGAAGGTAACAGTTTGTTCTAGCTTTGGAGTAGTGGTGTATTTTTTTGGTTTACAATAAAGTTGGCTTTAACTATTATGTATTTCACTGAACTCTGTTTCTGAAGGGAAAACACTTTTATTTAGGAAATCATGGTATTGAAATTACATGTTTTTCTCTTTCTAATATGGTAAGCTATAAAGTTGAAGCGGCCATAAATAAAACGCATATAAATTATATATAAAGTTAAAAAAATTCTTAATGAGTGTTGCACTCACAAAAAACACATTTTTACTCAAACGGTAAAGGAGTTATTCTACAGGTGGTCTACATCAATCATACTATGAGTGTTTTAGTGTTTTATCCATCAGGAAACTGCCTTCATCTACAACCCAAGCATGAAGAGATGGCAACTCAGATTCTTCACCCCAGGAATCCTCAGCACCAGCTCACTAGCCTCTGTAGACTAGATACCTGTAACAACTTTAGATACAGAGACATATTACTGTCAAATTTATCATGAATGACAAAAAACATAATTAAAAGCAGTAAAAATATGTTAGGTCAATATATAATTTGAACCAATGCTTTTTGTTCCCAGGTAGGTCATGCAGTGATTGCTCTAAATATTAATGCACATTTTTTAAATAAAATTGTCAGAGCAGCAGCACAAGTAAGACAAAAACAGTGAAATGTGTAAATGTAAAATGTATTTATATTATTTCAGCTATGCTCTCAAACTTATTTATTTGTATAATGTAAGCTAAAGTAGTGTTTTCTATTAACGAGAGTTTTCCAGGTAAGTCGTGTTGTGAATATTGAAGCTGCACACGCCATTTAGCATTCGCATTAGCAACCGCTAGTCGCTTTGCAAATTACATAAATCAATTAAATTGAAGTAAATGCGACATTACCAATGAGACACATCTTGCATCAGCCGAAATGTGGTGACTTCAACAGCCTCCTCTTCAGCTTCAGGGTCAGATTCGGGATCGTAGACGTATGGTTCTACTACGCTACGAACCAGCTGACTAATGTCGTGCAGTTCTGTAGTGGGTCTTCTTCTGTGGAGGATTGCGGTGGATTGCATTCTCAATGTCGCACTACTGCCACCTATTGTATCCTAACCGTGCGGTGGCTCGTATCCATTGAGCCAATTAAAAAAAAAAACAACAACAAAAAAGGTATGCGCTTCCGCACAGAGGTGTGGTGAGCAGCTTCGCTTGCGACACGCCCAGAAAACACAGCGTTTGCTGATGGAGAGTGAAAACCACACATTGACAGGGGCAGTGTGGACGATCTAAAGGGTTTTATGGGATGAAAATTTACAGAGACCTTACTGAGACATTAAAGTCTAATATTTTTTAGAATGAAAAGCATGATATGACTCCTTTAAAAAAGAAAAAGGGGGGGGGAGTGAATTGGGACTCCAAATTGGGCCTAGAGACGGTAGTGTGTGTGTGTGTGTGTGTGTGTGTGTGTGTGTGTGTGTGTGTGTGTGTGTGTGTGTGTGTGTGTGTGTGTGTGTGTGTGTGTGTGTGTGTGTGTGAATACTGCCCAGAGCAGGAAGTCAAATAAGTCAACTAAGTATGATAAAAAATAAAAGTAAAATAAGTCCATTTAAGTGTGTCACATACATACCTATACATATGCCCTATATTCATATTATGTATCGCGCCAGTTGCTTTCTTCTCCAGATATAGGAATAATGAGAAAACATCCTCTCTTTTCTCAGGAGATTCAGAAGTATTTGAAGAATTAGAATAAGCGAACGCATAAGGCTACGTCACCCTGGCCAACAGAGGGGACATTTGATCTGAGGCAGTGGGTTAAGATCAAATCTGTGAAGTGAGGCCTTAAACGGGAACGAGAAAATGCAGTGTTGCATTTTATTAGCTGTGCAAAAATGATGGGCAAAAAGACGGCTCAATGTGGTGATAATCAATCTAATCAGATCGCTATAATCAAGTTTCTTTCAGATGCGTCCCAGATGGATGGAGAAGAAACAAAACCTGGAAGGAGAAAGAAACCAGTTCACCCCGTAGCTGGTCTAGAAGGGACAGACAGGGCAGTGAAAAGGGATGAGTTGTTAGAACTGCCCGACGTTTGTTTAAAAACAGAAAATCTCATTTGGAAATTCCTGCAGTGAAAGTGATCTGCGTGACAAAGCAGTTAGATCACTGTGGGCTGAGTCAGATGAGGAATCAGTGTGTGTGGGTGACGGACTGGTAAATGAGGTTTCTGATGGACTTCCTCTGCTGGTCAAAGGGGCACAGCGTCAAAATCTGCCCTGGCCTTCAAGACCGGATCAGAATGGTCTGACTGACACTGTGGGACTTTGCAACTTGTCACTAGAACAAATAACTGACCATGTGATTCATGCTGTTGAGCTGCGTCAAAAGCAGGCAAAGGAGGCAGTGAAAGAAGCAACACGCCAGCAGCAGCGAAAAGAGGGGGAGAAAAGAGCTCAACCAGCCAGCGTGCCTCAGACCCCACCTACACCACCAGGCATGGCCACACCTCAGGTGATGTACATTCTACCAGGAGGGTGGACAAGACGACCTCCTATGAGGAGAGGAGGGACCCCTCCAGGCCGAGGAGCAAGACGAGGATGCTGTGGAAAAACTGTGAACTGCTTCCTGTGTGGGAGGTATGGACATGTGCAAAGCCAGTGATGGAACAAGAGTCCACCTGGACGGCCAAGGAAGGCTGAGGCTAAAGCAGGGCCACTGAGACAGTGCAGGCTGTCAGACGTGAACTGTGTCAATGGACGTTATCAAAAGCCGAAAAGCCAGAGGCCTCTGAATCTGTGTTCTCACCTTGCTGTACACTTTAGTACTTTGAGACTCAGACAAATATCTATATAATATCTATAAAAAAAAATAATAAATAAGTCGAATTGGTGAAAATAACTCAGTCCTTAAAGCTGCCGAAAGGTTAAAAATAAATAAAATAAAATAAAATAAAAAATAATAATAAAAAATTCCAATTTTACAAGTCAAGGGAAAGGGAAAGGTATAGAGAATATTTCAAAATAAAGTTCCCAATTCACTCACTCTGCTGTTCAGATGCTTCACCTGATGCTCAGTGGTTGACTGTGTTTTATCCTCCAAGAGGTTTGGCTGTATGTGGGTTTATATGAACTTTCTTTAATAAGTTACAATATTTTAGTTGTAGTTTTTATCCACAGTTGTTACAGTATGTTGTCATTAGAGACTCCGATAGTCACGGGGGAAATTACAATTAGATGCAGTAGTGCTTTGTGCAAAAGGTTCAACAGGTTGTTATGTCTAATGTGTCATCTCTGATAGTTTGTGAGGATGCAGCTTATCTTGTCTGTACGTTAATTTCGTCATAGAGTTACTTAATGCATGCATTTACAGCACCTGAATTAAATAAGTTTTATTGCAGTGATTCTGTGTTCTTCATGAGGTTAGTCACTAAAGCTTAATCCTTCTTGTTTAGCTGTCAGCTGACATCGAGGGTGTAACCTTGAAGTTTAGATGCTGTATAAGGTTCTTAATTTCACTTAGTTTATTAAGTCCCAGTAAGGATAGGTAAGTGTAAGAAATGATTTTTAGGGGTTTTACTAATGTGCCGATCTTAGGTTAGCGATTCGATTGTCCTCACTTTCTAAATTAGTAATTTGTATAATCACTTGGATGCAGTAGGTGTGTATGGAAAGAGTGAAAATGAAAATGAATGACAGGAGACTTGTATGTGTGGCGTCTGCTGTGGGACTAATCTTCTATTCTGTTTCTGTTGTGTCTCATCCCAAGTTGACGAACTTATTCGAAGGAGGCCTGTTGGTTCAAAAGTGTTTGAGTCGGTTCAAATGTTGAATTGGAGTGTAAATAGCTTGCGCTAAAAAAAGAAGAGGATGATCTCAGCAGGATTCCTAGTGGAGTGAGAGAAAAAGAGATGGTAGCATGGTACAGTATGTGAGGGAGGAAAGGAGTTCAAGGAGTGAAGGAAAGGTAAAGTGTGAATGTTGACAATAGAGAGATGAAACAGTGCTGTGAACCTTGCATTTGAGTGTGTAGCTTGTAAAAAATATGCAGAACGCATAAAACTAACATTGCATGAAGCTTTGCTTGACAGAATAGTGTTTTAATGCATCAACCAGTGACCTACGTTTTTATGTAAAACAGATAATTATCTGTCACTGGTTGATGCATTAACATCATTAACAAACCCAGGAGTGCTGTACTGTTCCATTGCAGGAAAGAAGAGGACAAAGAAGATCAAACTCCGGATCACTGATGGGCCCTGAGTGACACTGCTGACTCATTTAGCAGAACAAGGTCACAGGCTAGCCTTTCTAAATTATAGTTCTCATAGAGCAAGAGTTTCTCTCTTAGCTCACGTGCACGATAAAAACCCTGAGCTCATGACAGTGACATGACTGACTGATACTGTATATGCTCTACGGACTGACCATGACACGTGTCAATGATGTTTATTGTTGTTGATTTTATATAATGAGGGTTTAACCATTTTCATTCTGCATCTCAGTGTGTTGTTGCACACAGGAAGCTCACATTCACAACTTCAACCCCTTCTTTAGGCGGAGCAGCAGTGGAGAAACTGTGTCAGCATAAACAGCTCACTCAAACTGATTTTGAGCGATAAATTCATGTGTTAATTTGAGCATAAAAGTTGAGTCTGTGTGAACTCTCTAACAATGTCGGAACATGAAATACACGACAAAACACTACGTACGTGTATTGTGCTGTTTGACAGTATCCTGGCATCAGAACAATACAATTATAAGCTTTTCTGATGGAAACCAATAGAAAAACACTAAAACATTGTTTTGAAGCCTTTCAGGCCATGAAAGCACAGTTTAAATGACGGCAATTGCAACTGTGCTTTTAGGGTGTATTGAGCTGTTTTACTTTAGTCTGGCATCAGAACATGACCATTAAAAGCTGTAATGTTAGGAACCAATGCAGAAACACTAAAACATCGTTTTGGAGCTTTTCAGGCCATAAGAAAACTAGTTTAAACCACGGCAATTGCAACTGTACTTTTAGGGTGTATTGACCTGTTTGACAGTATCCTAGCATCAGAACATGACCGTTAGAGGCTGTTCTGATGGAAACTAATGCAGAAACACTAAAACATCGTTTTTGAGCTTGTCAGGCCATAAGAAAACTAGTTTAAACCACGGCATATGCAACTATGCTTTTAGGGTGTATTGACCTGTTTGACAGTATCCTGGCATCAGAACATGACCATTAGAGGCTGTTCTGATGGAAACCAATGCAGAAACAATAAAACCTCGTTTTTGAGATTTTCAGGCCATAAGAAAACTAGTTTAAACCATGGCAATTGTAACTGTACTTTTAGGGTGTATTGAGCTATTTGACAATATCCTGGCATCAGAACACGACCATTATAGGCTGTTTTGATGGAAACCAATGTAAAGACACTCGTTTTGTAGCTTTTCAGGCCATAAGAACACTAGTTTAAACCACGGTAATGTCACTGTGTATTTAGGGTGTATTGAGCTGTTTTACTTTAGTCTGGCATCCGAACATGACCATTAAAAGCTGTTCTGATGGAAACCAATGTAAAAACACTAAAACATTGTTTGGGAGCTTTTCAGGCCATGAAAAAAATACTTTGAACCACGACAATTGCAACTTTGCTTTTGAGCTGTTTACTTTAGTTTGGCATCCGAACATGACCATTATAAGCTGTAATGTTAGAAACCAATGCAGAACCACTACAACATCGTTTTGAAGCCTTTCAGGCCATGAAAACACTAGTTTAACCCATGGCATTTGCAACTTTGCTTTAGGGTGTATTGAGCTGTTTGACAGTGTCCTGGCATCAGAACATGACCATTATAAGCTGTTCTGATGGAAACCAATGTAAAAACACAAAAACATCGTTTTGGATCTTTTCAGACCATGAAAACACTAGTTTAAAGCAAGGCAATTGCAACTGTGCTTTTAGGGTGTATTGAGCTGTTTGACAGTATCCTGACATCAACACATTACCATTATAAGCTGTAATGTCAGAAACCAATGTAGAAACACCAAAACATCGTTTTGGAGCTTTTCAGGCCATAACAATACTAGTTTAAACCACGGCAATTGCAATTTTGCTTTAGGATATATTGAGCTGTTTGATAGTATCCTGGCAGGACCATTATAAGCTGTTCTGATGGAAACCAATGTAAAAACACTAAAACATCGTTTTGGATCTTATCAGGTCATGAAAACACTAGTTTAAACCCCGACAATTGCCACTGTGCTTTTAGGGTGTATTGAGCTGTTTTACTTTAGTCTGGCATGAGAACATGACCAATATAAGCTGTAATGGTAGAAACCAATGCAGAAACACTAAAACATTGTTTTGGAGCTTTTCAGGCTTTAAGAAAACTAGTTTAAACCACAGAACGTGCAACTGTGCTTTTAGGGTGTATTGAGCTGTCTTACAGTAGCTTGGCATCAAAACATGACTACTATAAGCTGTAATATCAGAAACCAATGCAGAAACACTAAAACATCGTTTTTGAGTTTTTCAGGCTGTAAGAACACTAGTTTAAACCATGGCACATGCAACTGTGCTTTTGGGGTGCATTGAGCTTTCTTACAGTAGCTTGGCATCAGAACATGACTATTATAAGCTGTAATGTCAGAAACCAATGCAGAAAACCTAAAACATTGTTTTGGAGACTCGAAGGCTATAAAAACACTAGTTTAAATCACAACATGATCAATATAAGCTGTAATGTTAGAAACCAATGCAGAAACACAAAAATATCGTTTTGGAGTTTTTCATGCCATAAAAACACTAGTTTAAATCACAACACGACCATTATAAGCTGTAATGTTAGAAACAAATGCAGAAACACTAAAACGTCGTTTTGGAGCATTTCAGGCCATAGGAACACTAGTTTAAACCTCCGCACGTGCAACTGTGCTTTTAGGGTGTATTGAGCTCTCTTACAGTAGCTTGGCATCAGAACATAACCATTATAAGCTGTAATGAAAGAAACCAATGCAGAAACACTAAAACGTTGTTTTGGAGCTTTACAGGCCATAAAAACACTTGTTTAAATCACGACACGACCATTATAAGCTGTAATGTTAGAAACCAATCCAGAAACAATAAAAAAATGTTTTGGAGCTTTTCAGGCCATAAGAACACTAGTTTAAACCACAGCACTTGCAACTAGGTTTTTAGGGTGTATTGAGCTGTCTTACAGTAGCTTGGCATCAGAACATGACTATTATAAGCTGTAAAGTTAGAAACCAATGCAGAAACACTGAAACGTTGTTTTGGAGCTTTTCAGGCCATAAGAACACTAGTTAAAACCACAGCACGTGCAACTGTGCTTTTGGCGTGTATTGAGCTGTCTTACAGTAGCTTGGCATCAGAACATAACCATTATAAGCTGTAAAGTTAGAAACCAATGCAGAAACACTGAAACGTTGTTTTGGAGCTTTTCAGGCCATAAGAAAACTAGTTTAAACCAAGGCACTTGCAACCATGCTTTTACGGTGTATTGAGCTCTCTTACAGTAGCTTGGCATCAGAACATAATCATTATAAGCTGTAATGTCAGAAACCAATGCATAAAACCTAAAACATCGTTTTGGAGTCTCGAGGGCCATAAAAACACTAGTTTAAATCTCGACACGACCATTATAAGCTGTAATGAGCTTGAGCTAAGTATAAGCATAAGAACACTAGTTTAAACCACGGCACTTGCAACTGTGCTTTAAGGGTAGCTTGGCATCAGAACATGATTATTATAAACTGTAATATTAGAAACCAATGCACAAACAGAGAGAAGCCAAAATCATTACTTGTAATGTGTCACCGACTATACATTTGGTCATAAGCATGAAATGTGAACAAAGCAAAAGCAGAACTGTAACTGAAAACAGAAAATTCTCACAGGTAATAGTGTCTGTTGTCTAAGAACTGAGCAAACAGCGCCCCCTGGCAGGGCTGAGGAGAAATGTAAAATCTTACAGTACCTGGGATTCCCAGGCGGTCTCCCATCTAAGTACTAACCAGGCCCGACCCTGCTCAGCTTCCGAGATCAGACGAGATCAGGCGTGCTCAGGGTGGTATAGCCATAAGCGAGAGCAGCGCGTGACAGGAGCTCTTTTAAACTTGGCAAGCCACGCCGTTGCATCCATTTGCCTGGATGTGGCGTTTGTAAAGGACTTTGAGCATTTTGGGACGTACACAGAAGGTGGCCATTTTGGACTCAACATAATGTCCTTTTTGTGTATTTTGCGCTCCCTTCAAAGAGCACAAACAGAGAGAAGCCAAAATCATTACTTGTAATGTGTCACGGACGATAGGCATGAACTGTGAACAAAGCAAAAGCAGCACTGTAACTGAAAACAGAAAATTCTCACAGGTAATAGCGTCTGTTGCCTAAGAACGATGCAATTATAGGAGTTACAAATAATTGAACAATCTGGGTGAAAAACAAAAGTAAGACAAAACATAAGACATAAATTTTAGACCATAATTCAAAAATCATATCATAACTGCATAGAAAAAGGAAGAGAAAACATTTTTTCCCATAACACTGTGCAATACAATGTGGATCTTAGTAAACAGTGCCCTCTCAAGATGCAGATGGACTTTCACGTCGGACACACGGAGAACTTCAGATTTATGCTGTATCAAGAAAAGAGCGTGAAAGGATTAAACACTTCACTCTGCATTATCTGAAGGAACCGGAGAGTACAGATGGTGTCCTTTCGGATGCAGTGAAAGCGATATGTGAAAGGCATGATGTCAAGTGGTACCCTAAAGACTTCGGGTATCCATTAGTTACGCTTGTTGAGTCACTTGCCGTCCATTCTGATGATCTGCCAAGTGCGTTTCAGGAGGAAGATGATCATGGGTTCCCTGTCATCGGTCATTAGACTGAAGAGGAGATAAAAGCAAAGCAAAGAGCTGACCCTGATCTCAGAGTGCTCATTGAGCACAAGGAGTCTGGAGATACGCCCTCTCCTTCCCTGAGATGGGAGCTTCCAGACTTTGTTCTGTGGCTTAGAGAATGGAAGCGTCTGGAGCTGAGGAGTGGGCTGTTATACAGATCGCGACAAGAACATGGACAGGTGTCACATCAGCTAGTACTACCCATTAAACTAAGAGCCGCAGCACTGAAAAGCCTACATGATGATCTAGGTCATCTGGGTACTGAGCGGACGCTTGACCTTGCGAGGTCACGATTCTATTGGCCTAGAATGTCCGCATGTGTGGAGCATAAGGTCAAGGAGTGTGAACGATGTGTGCGTCGTAAGACCCCAGTTGAGAGGGCAGCTCCCTTGTGTAACATCCAGACGTATGTATGGATTTTCTATCGGTGGAGCCTGATCAAAGCCACACAAAGGATATATTGGTACTGACAGACCATTTCACTAAGTACGCAGTTGCAATTCCAACTTGAAACCAGAAGGCGCAGACTGAGGCAAAGTGCTTATGGGAGAACTTCCTGGTACACTATGACTTTCCAGAAAAACTACTTAGCGACCAGGGTCCGGACTTCAAATCTCGCACCATAAAAGAACTGTGTTCCATTGCTGGCATTCAAAAGGTCAGGACTACCCCCTACCACCCTCGGGGAAATCCAGTGGAGAGATTTAACAGGACCCTCCTCCAGATGCTGGGTACTCTGGAAAACAAGGACAAGTCGCATTGGAGGGAGTTTGTCAAGCCGTTGGTGCACGCTTATAACTGCACTCGGAATGATGTAACTGGGTTCAGTCCCTATGAACTGATGTTCGGCAGACAGCATCGATTGCCAGTCGATTTGGCATTTGGTCTGCCTGTGAACAAAGAACCCAAGTCACATTCCCAGTATGTCCATGACTTGAGAGTTCGCCTTGAGGAAAGCTATCGAATCGCCGCAGAGAGTGCCTCCAAGATAGCTGAGCATAACAAGCAACGCTTTGACAAAAACACAAATTGGCTGATAAATGGGAATGGGACGTCCTCATTGTGGTCAAGCGTGCTGGTGACCTACCTGTGTATACTGTCATACCGGAGGGCAGAGATGGACCACTTCGCACGTTGCACCGTGATCTTTTGCTGCCGTGCGGGTTCTTACCTGTGGCTGAATCTCTACCATCACCGAAGCAGACCGTCAGCGGGTCCAGAACAAGGAGACAATCCAGAATGGGAGTCACAGACGAGTTTAGAGCAGCTGATGATAATTCAGAGTCTGAAGACAATGATTATCATCACTACTTACCTGGAGAGATGTTGCACACCGACTATGAACTTGAAACACGACTCTTGACCTGGCCAGAGGCAGTACCTTTTAGAGAGTGGCATGTGAGAGGAACCAAGCAACCAACAATGTCCGCAGATGGTGTACTTCCCGTTCCTGTTAACTTGGAAGGAAAGGCGAGGACATTAAATGTGGAGGGACAGAAGGCAGAGAAAAGACATGAACCAGTGGAAATCCTTCCATCCCACTCAGAGAAACTTCCTGCTTGTACAGATGAAATGACACGTGAGCCAAGCTCTGGTGGGCCTAGTTGCTCTGGGTGGAAAGAAAACTCGGCAGTTGCTAACACAGAGGATGAAGTCATCTCAGAGGACAGAGGAAATAATTTTCCTAATGTGAGAAGAGTTTCAATTGAACATTCTCAGAATGCTCCTGATGTTTCAAGACAAGAAGGTGAGACCTTACCTGTCCAACTGAGCAAATCGGAATCTTCCTCAACACCGAAAATTTCTCAGTCATTCAGTGACCGCAGCCAAAATGAAGAATACCTTGTCAATGAACCCTTTGAGGAGGTATCAAGGGACAGGACCAGTGAGGGGCTAGCAGGCAAGGCATCTGAGGGAGGAGCGGCCTCTCCAGTTATTATGGGAGAGGGTGAGAGTGACACTAATCCCAGGCGTTCACAAAGGCATAGAAACCAACCTGACAGACTACGGTATGGCCAACTAGGGAATCCCTTACTGCCTATAGTCCAGTCACTCTTTCAAGGCCTCAACCTTGCTCTTGCAGATGCGCCCCAGAGCCCTAGTTATGCAGACGTTTCCCATGTACTCTCTAGACTACGTCATGGTCATATGGGTGTGATGGGACATACACACCTTTAGGAGGGGAGGGTGTAACCCAGGTTACCAGGTTTAAATAGCGGTCCAGCTTATCAATTGATTAGTCAGGGGAATAAATGGATCAATATGATTAATTGGAAAAAAAGGGGAAAAAAAGAGTAATAAATTGTATTTTTGAATAATTCAACATGTATGCACAAACATGTAGGTGTATGTAAACAAATGTACAAAATTTATCACGTCTTTAAAAAGAAAAAAAAAACGTTTTGGCTACTTTAAATAAGTTTTCAGCAAGCCCACTTGAAACGGGAATACGAGGAGTTCATGAGATGCGGTGTGAGCGATTGGACGTTGTCACGTGATACGGGTCATTCTGCCAAGCCAAAGTCAAGGTGCCTACACACTAACTTTTGCTGCAGACTGTTAGTTCTACGTGTAAGAGAGACAATTAATTTGATCTATTGTGGTCATAATCGGCGTGGGACATAGTCTCTTCGGCTGTGAAGTCGCTGGCGGACAGAGCGTCGTGCCAAAGATACGACGAAGTAAGTTATGATCGTTAGACGCTATGGCACTAGCTTGGACTGGCAGCCGCATGGGTTTTGCTAGCGCTAGCTTGACACGATGTATATCTGAACCCCCGTGTTCCTGTTTCATCTGAAAGCGACACCTGGATAACTGAGGGCCATGTGATGTGCAATTGTGCCGAAGCGTGTGTGTGTGTTGTGTGATGCTTGAGCCTCTGGTGAGAAAAATGCTGTTACTAATAATAACGAAAGGTGGAATGTGCGGATGCTACTTATGATTTGGAGCTAAAGGTGCTAAATTAATGGGCGTTACGAGTATGTATGTATGTGTGTGTATGTATATATGAAAAGGAAGACTGTTTATGTTAAGATGGTTAAATACGTTTTCTTCTTTTTCTGTTTTATTTTGGTGATAAAATGTGGCAAGTGTATAGTCGTTTAACCATTTTGTCAAATGTAAATATTGAGGGACATGTTCAGTCTGATTTATAAATAACAAGAATGGTTATAATTGTTATGTGGACATTGTTGTAACCCTCTGTTGGCCTAATTAGGCCAACAGAGTGCTGGGATTCCTCTTGGTCCTGAAGATAAAGAGGAACTCCAAAACCACCAATTGTGACTTGAAGTAGGATGTTTCTGTATTACTGGTAGAAAAATGTCTCATACTGCTGTTAATGTGTCATTGATGTGACACGTTACGGTGACCAACCATGCTGGGGACAAGCTTTAGCTATAAGAAACCCAGATACAGCTAGGGAACACTGACAGAGTCCTAACATTGTACAGCTTGGGTAGGCTGCACTGTTCCCAGAAGCAAAGCTATACTAGGTCGATGCGTGTAGTGGACAGAGCAAGCCCCTACTCCATCTCCCTGTTTCAAAAAGCAATTTAATATATGGTTCCCATCTAGGAAATGTATCAGATATTAAACTGATAAGAACAGATACTACACTTGATCTTAGCCAAAAGGCCGAGAAGTGATGAGCCAACCTCTTTGCTGCCAGAGGCAGCCTCCTCTGGTGCTGCTTACTTGTCAGGGGGCTGTGCGTTGAGTTGGACAGGCAATAGTGTCTGCTTAGCCCACCCAAGCCCCTACTCTCTGAAAATACCCACGGGCCTTCTGCAAGGTAGCCATGCTGTGCTTCAATGAGAAACAGACCAAAGGAAGTTGAGGCATTGACATTTCCAAGAGTGCATAGTGACAACTTCCCAACAGAGACATACACAAATGTAGCTGTGTCACATGTTTACTGACACTGTGGAAAGTCAATATATTCCCTCCAGTGAAATAGTAAAAACTTGACCCATTTTGAATTTGTCCTTTACGTGAAAGGACACAGCTTTACATAGAGATGCCTTTAAGCCTCCAATTGACCCTTTTGCTAACTCACTAGCATGTTTTGTAAACCTGGGAGGCAGGAGCAGCGCTGGCCAGACAGCGTTAGCTCGACACGGTCTTGTAATTTGCAACAGAATCATTCAGGCCTCATTCAAACAGCTCACATCATCCAAATGTCTACACGCTTAGTTAGTCTCAAAGGCCTCGCTGCTGTAGTCGTCTCAAAGGTGCGGCACCACTACATCGGCTTATTTGCTGCCAGGCTAGTGGCAGTCCGTTAGGCTACACCGCGGCATAAGGAAGTTTTTTTCCAACAGCTGGCCTATAAGGCACTCATCGCCTAACATTTGCCGTGCTTGCTCAGGCAGCCCACATGATAAATTGCAAACGATACAGAGAAGATTAGCATGGCCCCTGCGAAAGGATGACACGCAAATTTGCGAAGCGTTTCCACATTTTGATGTGCCTTTATTACTCCTAACGGAAGCACAACTTTTTTCAGACATAGATGTGCACGGCTTGTTTACAGATTTAAAAAGATGAACTCAGTGAGGTCAAATTTGGTGCAGAAATTGTTATATGTGTTTGCTCTGGAAGTGGTAGGTTTGTGGGTAGGACAAAGCCCAAAGTGGGAAAAAAGTGCTTGTGATCAGAGAGAGCTGAGGGGGTGTGATATTACAACTTCGAAACAGAGTCATACTCAAATGTAGCTGACACGGTGGAAAGTGCAGTCATTCCACCCAGTGACGTAGTGCTGACTTGACCCATTGGTACTTTGCCCTGCCTACTGGAGCAAACGATGCCACAGTAGCATGCTCATCAATGTGTGTTTTTCACAAAACTGTGACGGCACTGCCTATAGGCAGAGCCTGCCAAAAATTATATCAACTCGCCAGCGTTCCTCTGCGTTTTGAAGAGAAACCAGAGCCAACCTGGCCCACCGCCACAGCCGAAGCCAAAGTCCCTTGTCGTACAAGCCACAGTCATCACGGGACGCGTGCCTCTGACTTGCAGTGTTTCATGAACATCTGTATTGATTTAGATTTTCTTTCAGCTACTGTTTGAGTTGAGTTTTAAAGTGGGGAATGTAGGACATTCTTTTAATTTAGTAAATTGTAAATTGTTTTCCATATTTTACTACTCTGAAAGTAGTTGAAAGTAGCAGTTCTTTTGAGAGGCAATTCACAGTCTCCTCTGGAGGAGGAAGCCCTCGTCCGGACGCCACTGGACGTTTTTATTTTAAAAGGTCAGACAAGGGAAATTTACAAATAATAAAAAGTAACAAAAAAACACAATAACAACTGTGCTAAAATATTACGAGAAAAAAAAGATGGGTGTTGCACAAAGCCATAAAAAGCAATTAAGACAGAAATTTGAAGATACAGTATCCTCGTTAAAATTATTTACTTTACTTTACTTGTACATAAGTCAGGGTGAGGTAAAGTGCGGGATCCATCTAAAAGAGGCTGGAATTGGTTGGTCCTCCTTCCAAACAACGATAGAATAAGACAGGATGAGTTTAAAAGAATAAGTGAAGCCAGGACCTGTCACTGAACCTGTATACTGTATCTAATTTCTAATCTCTCTGATCCCTTTAATTTGAAACACACCAACTTATTATTTAACCACATAACACATGAGAAAATGTATTATAGCTGTGAGCTGCAACAACGAGCGCTCACAGACTTACCAGCATAACTACTGGTGCTACTGCTATGGGGCTAATTAGAGCCACAACACCCGCAGACTTCACTACTCTCCAGAACCTCCATCTGCTCATTATTCTATGTTCACTGTTGCTGACCTGTTCAGCAGAACCCATTCGATTTTAGTTCATCTCCCTCTTTCTCTAGTTTATCATACACTGTACTGCACTGTACATACATTTCAAAAGGTCAGAAGAACTCCTGAAACAAGCAACAACAATGATTTCCTGTCATCTCCAGAAGTTCTCTGATGATGCTGCTATTGTAGGATGTATCCAGGGTGGTGATGTCATTGAGAATCAGGGAGTGGTGGACAGCTTTGTGCACTGGTGTGAACAGAACCACCTCCAACTGAACATCAGTAAAACTAAGGAAATAGTGATAGACTTTAGGAAATCTGTGAGTGCTGTGGAGGTGGTGACCGAGTACAAATAGCTGGTGTAGTGTAGTGTAGAGTGTACTTGGACAATAAACTGGACTGGAAAAAGAACTTCTCAGCTGTGTTTGTTTCGGTGGCTTCCTGTTCTTCTTAAGTTTTAGGGATAATTTTCTTTAACTTGATCTTCGCTCAATTTTTCTCCAAAGGTAGATTCAGATGGAAAAGGTCAGGCATCAGTACACTCAAAATAGGAACGTTATGTTGTTTCAGCGAGATGTGCCCCTAAGCAGATGAGCACAAATGTAATTTGCCACTAAATATAAATAGGTTCATTTTCAAAGAGGGACATGTTTTCAGTGAATGAACAGAGAGTATAGGTCAATGTCTCACTGTCCTGGCTGTAGCGCAGTGGCTAGCGCATTACAGTACGCTCCTGTCCCCCATGTCTTGGGTTTAATCCCATCAGAGAGGAAGTGCATCAGGAAGGGCATCCAGCGTGAAAACTTGCCAAATCTATCATGAGACTCATTCGCTGTGGCGACCCCTGATGGGACAAGCCGAGAGGAGTTACAGGTCCAGTTATAGGTCAGTTTCCTACTGGAGAAAACAAATCAAATCACAATAGAATATATGTTGGATGTACATCAGGATGCCATTCCTTCTGAATGCTTTGTGTTTAGTCATGAATTGCTTTGGAATTTCAGTCACAGATTGGAGTGGAGCCAATCACTGCTGTCATTCAGGCAGGAGGCGGGGCTCAGCCTCGACAAGCCACCAGTCTGTTACAGAGCCACGCATTTGTACAGACAGGCAATCACACCTCTGGTTAACCTATCTGCATGAACTGTGGGAAGAAACCAGTAGAAAAGCCCCCACAGACGCAGGGAGAACGTACAAACTCCACACCTGGGCAACCTCAGGAATCGAACCCAGAACCTTCTTACTATGAGGCAATAGCACCACCATGCTGCCCTTTTTGACAGCATCTCCCCCAAATATGCAAATGTTTTATTAAAACAGGAACATGCTGTATCTTTGGTCATGAGGATGAACTGATCGTTATGCTGAAAATATACGTATGTCATTAGATTTACTTTTTCATCTTACGTGCTTAATGTACATTAGATAATTCCTGTTGTCTCCCTTGACAGTTGTAGGGTTATGTCTCTCTGTCTGTTGAGACTTAGTGCTCCTTCCTCTGATAGTCAGACGCCAGTGATGCAGGTGTGAGAATGTAAACATCTCCACACACGGCGACAGGGATGGTGCATGAAGTCTGATTGGGCCACACAGACGTTCCACTGTAGTCGACAGAGGGGTTAAAAGGCAGAAGCAACTTGAGGATCGTGGGCTCTTTGCATCACACCTTCATGGTGTGTGCACTGATCTCCCCAGCTGGTTTTTGGTTTGTTGATGTGCACGATCAACATCCATGTTTTTGGTTTGCTTTCCCCATTATTTTCATTTTCCTTTATTTTTATATTAAATCCCACAAAAGACAACTCTCTCATCTGCCTCTTTATGGTAAATTTCCACCACATTGTCACAGACACGATAATGATTTCTCAGACCGAGCTTTCTGCCCATGTCTTTGGTACTGGTGACATCTTAAGAGATTCTGCAGCAACACTGGGCGTTTGTCTCCTTGTAGACCGGTGTTGTTCAGCAAGAAGCACCGTGATTCTGCACTTAAATCCAAGCCTGTCTAACAAGTGCATTACATATCAGACTGTTTAAAAGCATTGTTAAAGTAAAAGTGCTCACCTAAAGCAAGCGTGTTTATTGTGATATTTATTCTGATAAACAATCACACAGAATCACAACGGTAGCATTACTGGAACACTAGTTTAACGTTCGTGCAACTGCATCACCTCCGTAAGTGGACTAGCTTGTTGCTGCTTGTGGAGCTTTCAGGATCTGCCGTGTCACATCAAAGGACTGCGACAACTTCCGTGTTCATTACTGTAGCTAATCAGAGCATGGAGGCAAATTAAGGTCACGTTATTTTACTTATACATTTTTGCACAATTTTAACGCCACAAATTATAAGTATAAGCACTGATAGCGCTACTAAGTCTACAAGTACAAATCTGGTTACATACGCGCAGATCGGTTTACACACGCACAGATCTGGTTACGCACGCACATATCTAGTTTGACTCCATAGAATGGGCCAAACTAATTTCTTCCAATATAATCTGGCCATGAAAACTGAATTATCTTGTATCTGTACTTGCTGCTGCTTGACATGCTGTCGACACTGACAATGAAGCAAGAAGAGCGACATCTCTTCCCTCTCTTCTCATGACCAAGACAGAAGTGACAGGTAATGCACACAAGGCTACGGTGCTACTAACGAGCTATTTTTGGGCTTGTGAGCCCAAATATAGCTCGTTAGTAGCTCGTTAGTAGCACCTGTTGATGAGGACAATGACTTCATGGGGACATTGACAATCTGTACTGGGAGGGAAACTTTAGAGTAGGCTTATTATATATGAGGGATATATGAAGGATCCAGACTCCGTCAGTGTCGTGACTGGGCTATGCTTGGCTTCTTCTACGGTTAGCTATAGTGCTGTAGCTCTTCACTGCTGACATACTTTGGCACAACTATAATCAAATACTGCTACTTGCTGGGTGGCAGCCAGTTCTACTGTACTTCTAGCTTCGGCTGTTGTTAGTTTGGTAGAGTTTCTTTTGGCTTTTTCAGAGCTGATGCCCATCAGATGTGACCTTAATGGGACCTTTCCTATATACTGTGTCTGCGAGAAGACCTTTAGTGAATATGTTGGAAGGCAGACGTTGCCATGGATACACCATTGCTATTAGCTGCTAGCCATTAGCCAAGGAAAACAAAGGCCTGATCCCAAGAGAAAATCCTGAAATCCACTTAGAGCTGAGGAGCGGGCACAGACCTGGCGAGAAGTGCGGCGAAAATATCTCTCTGTAAAATGGTTGAAATCATCCACCCTGATTATAGAGCAGAACAAGACATGAGATTGTACTATTTTCAGTCAGTGAGGATGAGCAGGCGAACAAGGCCATACTGCTGTGGTTACTGTTGCCATCTCGTTCAGCAAACCCAAATCAAACCTCTACCTCGCCTCTCTTACTTTAGCCGTTATCATTACTATCTATTTGGTATTTTGAACTTTATTACAAATCTATTTCTGTTGTCTTTAACATGCAATGGTGACACACACATTGTCACACATTTCTATTCCTACATGAAAAATCAAAGCTATGTCTATTATTGTAATCTAATTAATTCTGCCCCAGTCTCAGCCAAGGCAGAATATTGTTGACTTTATTTAAACTTAAGTCTTAAAAACATTTAAAATGTTCACTTTTATTTTTAACATTTATTTGAAAGACTTAGTTACTAGTTACTTTTTAGTTTCAGATTTAGAAGTAATATTAACATTAAAAGGTTTAGAAGTAGCCCTGCAAAAGACTGGCGACCTATCCAGGGTGTACCCTGCCTCTCACGCATAGATAGCTGGGATAAGGTCCAGGACGGTCCGTGCATGAAGTGCAATTAATTATTCATGTGTAAAATGAAAATTGAATAACGTCTTTTTATGTTGTGTTTCGTTTCCGTAAATCGGTAAAACACATTTGCGATATACTGATTTACACATTCTCCTTTTCTCCACTTTCAAAACGAAATAAGAAAAAGGGAAACCGGGGGCGGGGCCAGTCACTGGACTTTCACAATAAAATGCCCAACAGCATTTGAAGCACAACATCGGCAAATATTTGTAATTCTTGAAGGATTGCGGTTGTGTTTTGACACACAATGAGACCCACATTGTTAACATTAATCAACGTAAAACAATCATTTATCAAAATCATTTATTTAACCAAGCTATTTAACCAAGTGCTGACAACTGTCGATTACGTTACGACTCATGGCGTTTGCTAAAGGAATGACGGGTCACTTACAGAATCACCTGCCAACAAAGCTAAGTTTTCGGGGCATCCAGCTTTATTAGACTGCAGCGATATCACGACCTTGTCGACACCTGATGAGGAAGAGTTTAGCGCATTAGCGGTGTTCCGGTGATTTTGAGTTTATGATGAGACTGAAATCGCGTCCTCCTGCTTGGCCGGTTGATGCTCTTATGCCCAGGAAGACGCTCTAATGTTCTGCCGATCTTTGCAAGTATTCTAAACAGTGATTTATTACAGTTTATTGTGGCTGTTTAGACATGCTCCATCATTGAACTTCCTGTCTCAGAGCCTGCTTTACCTGCAGGAGAATAACAGCCACTCAACCTGCCTCACAATAACTGAACTCATTGTAAGCCATGACTGCCCTAATGTGCATCGCATCATCTTTGTGAGGCAGATTCTGTGGCAAAGTGTGTGTGATCAGATGATCTGTTTGACCAAGATTAGAGCCTGCTCCTTTGGTGCTCACGTCTGAGAGCACCTGTGTATAACTCTGCTTGCCTTGCCTTAAGGTACGTAATAAAGACTGTCACCTCTTAAACCACCAACCTGTCCGCGCTGTGCATGTGGGTCCGATATCTGCAAAAGCCTGACAAGTAAAGCAGCAGTCCTTTTTTTTACAAAACATTTGTAGTCAGAACTGCCCATATGTTTTTTTAACCAATGTTTATTTACCAAGTTTAAATCTGCCAACTCACAAAATCTTCAACATCTTCAAGGCTGAACTTTATAGAACATGTAAAATGTAATATTATCTATCAGCATAGAAACATATAAAACAATGGCTTAATTATTTGAAAACATGTTGCTAAAACTGCTACAGACTGTTTTCCTCAGATCAGGATGACAGATGAATCAGAAACAACAGTGCATCCTTGAACACTGTGGGTTCACCTCTTGTAATGCAGTCCTATGACCTATATGAGGCAGAGAGACAGTCATCATTGACACGAATGTCCTCTTTTGGCCAAAATCCCTTCCACACCCCAGAAGAACAACAGCATGCAGAGCTATGATTTGGGACTGCATTACAAGACGTGAACCCACAGTGTTCCAGGATTCACTGTTGTTTCTGATTCATCTGTCATCTGCACGTAAGATGTTCAATGCAAGGTATGATGATTACTAAACCAATACCGAAGGCAGGTGGTGGAAAATAAAAAGATCCTCTGCAGGCACTCATCTGCTCTGTACATACAGTAACACCTTGATGTTGCGTGACAGATCATCTGATCACACACACTTTGCCACAGAATCTGCCTCACAAAGATAATGTGATGCACATTAGGGCAGTCATGGCTCACAATGAGTTCAGTTATTGTGAGGCAGATTGAGTGGCTGTTATTCTCCTGCAGGTAAAGCAGGCTCTGAGACAGGAAGTCCAATGATGGAGCATGTCTAAACAGCCACAATAAACTGTAATAAATCACTGTTTAGAATACTTGCAAAGACCGCCACAACATTAGAGCGTCTTCCTGGGCATAAGAGCATCAACCGGCCAAGCAGGAGGACGCGATTTCAGTCTCATCATAAACTCAAAATCACCGGAACACCGCTAATGCGCTAAACTCTTCCTCATCAGGTGTCGACAAGGTCGTGATATCGCTGCAGTCTAATGAAGCTGGATGCCCCGAAAACTTAGCTTTGTTGGCAGGTGATTCTGTAAGTGACCCGTCATTCCTTTAGCAAACGCCATGAGTCGTAACGTAATAGACAGTTGTCAGCACTTGGTTAAATAGCTTGGTTAAATAAATGATTTTGATAAATGATTGTTACGTTGATTAATGTTAACAATGTGGGTCTCATTGTGTGTCAAAACACAACCGCAATCCTTCAAGAATTACAAATATTTGCCGATGTTGTGCTTCAAATGCTGTTGGGCGTTTTATTGTGAAAGTCCGGCGACTGGCCCCGCCCCCGGTTTCCCTTTTTCTTATTTCGTTTTGAAAGTGGAGAAAAGGAGAATGAGTAAATCAGTATATCGCAAATGTGTTTTACCGATTTACGGAAACGAAACACAGCATAAAAAGACGTTATTCAATTTTCATTTTACACATGAATAATGAATTGCACTTCATGCACGGACCCAGGACCCTGTGACCCCGCATGGGACCAAGTGGTAGAAAATAGATAGATGGATGGATGGATGGATGGATGGATGGATGGATGGGTTTAGAAGTAATTGAATAAAGGCATATTATGTCAAATTAAATTCTCAGACGACTGATTTTTGACGTGGTTCTCTAAATACTAATCCAGGATACACTACTTTGTTGTTCCAATAGAAAACTATCCGGCTGAAACATTTTAAATCTTGTACTGTAGTTATTACCTTAAAGTGAATAAAGAACTTTGAAGACATCTTTATATTTCTGATATGTATTGTGAATTATCTTTTTGTATTGTTTTATTTGTGTTAATGAAGGTTTACTTCCTGACATGTTAGGCATTTAGCCTTTGATTATGGGAGGGAAGCGTATGTGATGCAACTTAGTCTTAAATACTATGGGACTAAGATATTACAATAAATATTTTTGCAATTAACTAATAGAATTTGGCAAAGCATTGTGGGTAAATAAAGAGCAGCACAGGTAACCTGGCCGTAAGAATAGCTTAATGTAGATGAAACATTTAAAACGTAGCTGAAAGTATCTGGTGATGACATGAGAAAGTTAAAAATACTTGCTGTAATTGTTTTCTTACCGTCGGCTGAAAATGAAGGAAGTGTCTAAAGCTTTGCTAAAATACATTTAAACATAGCACATGCACAGTGTGATTGTTTTATTGTTATTACCAGTCTAATTACTTTAAATGCTGTGACACGCAGCCTGGTAGCATCCCAACACCAAGTTGCTGCTCTGCCTAAAATCCTGCTTGTTTCGTGAGACGAGCCGCGGAAACGTTTCCGGTGATCCCATTGGATACTTTCCTTTACGTCATGACGTTATGTTCCTGCGAAGGGGCGGAAGCAGCGGGAGAAACAGCAGCAGCAGAAGTTGCCGAAGGATGCTTATCTTCCAGGTGAGATTCCACATCTTAGTATTGTTATCAATTTAATGTGGAGACCGACAGACGTCAGTTGGTGTGCACAGCATTTAAACTGAAGAGACGGGTCCTGACAGGATCATGAAAACACTGCAAATGCTCAGTTTGACACGCTTAGCTTCTCAGCTAGTGTGAGCTAAATGGACTGGCGATAATATGCCAGGTTTGTGTATATAGGCAACGCTAGGCCTGAAAACTGACCGACGTCATTGTAAACCTGTTTTAGGCGAGTTTGACGTAATTCTAGCGATAATACCAGTGTCGGTAACTGCTTTACAGACTGGAAAAGGTTGAGCTGGAAACCAGGGGCTCATCATGTAGCTAGAAAAGGCAACCGATACCCAGATGATTGTTTGACTGTTGAGCCTGGTTTAAGACAAACATGTTGTTTCGGTATTATTTTCACGGATGAACGACATTTTATCTGTATTTATATTCAGTGCTTCGTGTTAAATCGGTCGCCGGCATGCTATTCTGTCCAACCGGAAAGTTTAGTTAATTAAAAGGTATTGAATCTGCTGTGTCATACTTTGTATGCAAAACTACAGGTGCATCACACCCGCAAGTCTGAAACCTAGAAGTTACCAATTAATTCAAGTGGTGCTTTTTGCGCATACGTTATTTCTAATGGCGAACACGATTTAAGTCATCTAAGTCATTTATGATTTATCTCTTTAGCTATAGATTGAAGAGTACAGTGCTTTATGAATCTTAATACACTTCTCAGAGTTTAGCTAAACTGATGAAGCACAGTGTTATGATGATGTAAAGATGATGTGTTTGTCTAAAGGGAAATGCACTGGGATGGTTAAATATCTTATCAATGGCCTCTAACCCTATAATTCATAATTCATTTATCATTATTGAAATAGTTGTAACCTTTTTAAGTTTTGCAAACAGGTGCTGTGTATTGTTTTTAAAGCAATAAATGTGATTATAAATATGTATGTATGTATGTCTTTCTGTCTGTTTTGCAACTGTTAATAAAGGGTTACTCTGTGACCTACTCCCCTTCCCCAGCATGTGGTGACTCAGCCCTGACGGCTCAGTGGGTCCAGCAGCAGCCATCTAGCTTGGATGAAGGATGAAGAGCCCAGTGCACAGATGCAGGGATGTGGAGCACGCACGGGGGCAGACTGGGCTTGGGGACGGGGCAGGAGTCAACTGCCTACAGTCCGAGCAGCGCATCCCTATCTCCAAAGAATTCATCACCTCCTCGTCTGCCTCTGCCATGTGGTTCATTAGAGATGCCTGTGGGATTGTGTGCGCCATCATTACCTGGCTGCTCGTGCTGTACGCTGAGTTTGTGGTGCTGTTTGTAATGCTGCTGTCATCCAAGAATTTGACATACAGCATTGTAAATGGAATCCTGTTCAACACTCTGGCCTTCCTCGCCCTAGCCTCACACCTCAGGGCCATGTGCACTGACCCTGTAAGTAGGGCTTTATTTTTACAGTACTTATCAAAATTTAGTCGACAGACTGTCTTGTTTTAACTCTTTGCAGTGCAAACAAGTTCAGACTCTTCATCTGAGCTGTATATTACACTGAAGGTCTGTCTTTTCTGTGGTGATGTTTTCTACTAGGGAGCAGTGCCAAAAGGGAATGCTACGAAGGAATACATAGAAAGCCTTCAGCTAAAACCAGGCCAGGTGGTCTACAAATGTCCCAAATGCTGCAGCATCAAGCCTGACCGAGCACACCACTGCAGGTATGACAGAGTGAAAACACTGTGTTGACACTGTCTTTTTTTTCCGATGTGTAAGGTGCAGTTTTAATTTTCTTTCTCTTACAGTGTTTGCAAGCGCTGCATACGGAAAATGGACCACCACTGCCCCTGGGTCAATAACTGTGTTGGGGAGAACAACCAAAAATACTTTGTGCTTTTCACGGTAAGTTCATTTCTACAGTGACTTTCATACGTTGCATGTGAAACCCTTTCCAGAAGTATAAATCACATTTTAAACATGCCATGTTACAAAATATAATGCTTTACAAAAGTGTTTGTCAATTATTACCATGACCCTTTTTTTCCCCTAGATGTATATTGCACTAATCTCCCTCCACTCTCTGGTCATGGTGGTCTTCCATTTTCTTTACTGCTTTGAAGATGACTGGACAAGTGAGATTTTAAGCTTCAATTTCTTCCGCTTTTAAAAACAATTAGGAATTAATTAGGTTCTGAAATCGCAATGTAATTTTTCTTTGACTATTTTTTTTCCTCACTTCACCTTCAAGTTTTGTAAATCAGACGGTACTAGAATGAGGTTCAGTGTCATTCCTCTGCAATCTTAACACCTGACTCTCTTACTGTATGTTGACCTGACCCTAGCATATACAATGCTCAAAAAAATAAAGGGAACACTTGAAGTGATAGTTCACTGCTGAAAAGCAAAAGCGTTTACTATTCATAGTCTGTATCCAGGAAAAAGCGGTGCATTCTAGAATATGACCATTTTCAGCTACAACACACAAGTATTTTACAATATTTCATTCAGTGTTCTCTTAATTTTTTGAGCAGTGTATATCATTAAGGTCTGGAAGGCTATGAATCAGACAGAAGAGCAGCATGAACGCTCTGTGAGACAACAGCGGTATATCACAAATAACTCATGCAACTTAGTAGTGGCAACTTTTATTATTAGGGATGACACTTGTTAAGTAGTGAAAACAGGATTGGATTATCTGCAGGCTATTTGCTAAGGAAACACTACAGGATCATCTACATTAAAGAGGGAAAAAGGTGTTCTAATATCTGTTTTTAGATTGTGTTGTATTTTTGGCCTACACATCACCAGTTGTGGAAAAAATGTTCCTAACTACATCGCCATCTGTTGGAGAGAGCAATCTCCTATTAAAATGGTTCATGTTTTCATGCTTGGATTAATTTAGATTATCTGTCGCCAACCAAAATTAATTTTGATGACAAACTAACTGAAGTATGACTCCATTATATGCAGTCCAATTTCATGTCCTACTACTTACTGCATGCTTGGATTGAGGAGTAGCTATTTATGTCAGAGATTTTATTTATTCTTAGTTACAAAAACCTTGACATTATACCAGATGCAGAACAAACCACATTGTACAGTGTATATACAACCATTTGTTTTGTAGCAGCTAAAGTTAAAGCATGACCCTAAAAAAAAAGTTTTACATTTGGCCATTTCCCTCCATCTCTGAAGTAACAGCTTTGTTTCCCTACTTACTTACTCAAAATTCCCCAGACCCCAGCCTTCCCTTCACACTGAAGCAGCCTGGTGACGGGTGGACATGCCTTTTAGACAGAATAGTTTCAGAACGTTTGCCTTCGTACTGTAGTGCTACACTAGTGCACTATAGTTGCTGTGATTTGCAGTCCTGCAGATCCTCATGATCCTCTACTTTTGCCCTTTTGCTTCTCTCGTTTGATGTCTTCCAATCCCCCAGAGTGCAGTTCCTTCTCCCCTCCAGCAACCGTCATCCTCCTCATTCTCCTGTGCTTTGAGGGTCTCCTCTTTCTCATCTTCACCTCTGTGATGTTTGGCACCCAAGTCCACTCCATCTGTACCGACGAGACAGTAAGTCATCCATTTAGTAAACAACAATCCTCCTATCCTTTCTCACAAAATCCCTCTGCTTTTCACCAACCTTTGCCTTCTTATAATAACCAAACTTTGAAATTTAATAAAATACCTCCAAGGGACTAAAACTCAGAAAAATAACATCACGCTGCAGACAATAAGGCAGTAAGATAACGGTACAGAACCAGCTTATGTTTGACAGCTTTTCTATCACAAAGACCCTCAAACCGACAGGTGCATATAATCACTTCTGTCTGCAGCAATAAGACCTGGACTCTTGCTTGTGTACTTATCACAAACTGGGGCAGTGTTTGTCTGGGCCCTTTTACTATAAATTATACATCCCGCTTTAAGGTGACAGAACTGGTTGTGTCGAGCACAAGCAAGACGCCATCAGGGCTGTTTCTTCAGGGAGACTGTCCCACAAACATGTTAATGGTTATATGGCAGGTTTCACCTTTTATCCACCAATACATTCCATGTAATGCATTTTAAAGGTTTTTAAATTGAATAAAAAAAAGAATGTGTGTCAAAAGCTGAACTTTTAATTGCTCCTTAAAGGTTTGAATTCTTGCTACATCAACAGATGAAGTGGCTAATATGAAATATGTCCATGTATAAGTGAAAGGAGGCTTTCCAACTGGTTCTGCCCTTCTAGCTTCTGATTGACAGATAACGCCTCATCCAGGGTATTAGCTATTGACAGGACAGGGCTAGTTGAGAAAACCAGCTGGTCAGTGGTACTTGACTGTAAGAATCACTGAGAATCACTGACCTTAGCAGGTTTGTTAATGTATCAACCTTCCAAGCCAACCTCTCGTTCCTGCTTTAAACTTCTTTATTTCTGCAACTGTAGATGAGAGATAGGAGCCGTTTTATAATTTGGTAAGGTAGCCAGTTCTTTGACTTGCTCAGGGTTCTGCAACATCCAGAGGCAACAAACAAATGGCTGCCATATGCTATCCTTGTAGGAAAGGAGTTTTTTGTATCTGTTTATATTTCATTTAAGCCATCTTAATTCGGTTCCCGAGTCACCAAAGCACACCAACTGAAGTTTGGTTGTCTCTTATTTTCAGGGCATAGAGCAATTGAAAAAGGAAGAGAGAAGATGGGCTAAAAAAACTAAGTGGATGAACATGAGGGCTGTGTTTGGACACCCATTCTCCTTACTGTGGTTTAGTCCCTTCTCAACCCCTGACCATGGCAAAGCTGAGACATACCAGTATGTGGTGTGAGTGGTCAGCACAGGGAACGAGGCGGCCAGGCCTAAACCAGTGGGGGTCCAGCTTGGCCTCACTCAGTGCCAACTATGGTGGTCTGTTGCTCCCAGTGCTGACAGGATTTACACTACGTGTCGCACACTAGCTATGGAGAGCTTTTCATCTGCTATTTTGTTGCCAAACGGAGCTGTATGTTACCTTGTATTGCCTCAAGTGAGTCAAGTTGCAGGGATAAAGAAACCTTTTCAGTTTGTGAACACTGTTTAGTTTACTGATCTACTTCTCTCCTTCTTGTATCACAAGCCTTCTCTGTTTCCGCTTTGTATCTGCTCTTGATCTTTTTTTGAAGGGTTATTACAGCTAAATTACCAAAAAGAGACAAATTTTATTGCCTGGCCATTTAGGTTTCTTCAGTTTTAGGTGTTGATGTTAAAGGTATTCACATCTAAAACATAACAGAATGGAGTTTTCTGTAGAGCAGCTATATTTGTTCAATTCCATCATCATAAAAACAAAAGAAATGATCAATAATATGATGATCATATGTCCCCCAGCCTGCCTGGATTTCTTGTACTGTCTTTGGTTTTCCTGACTAAGGTCAATTTAGATTGGTACAGACCCAGTGACTAGGTCTCGTTACTGCTTATTGTGCAGGTTAAGTGCATGTTCTTCCAGTGGGTCTGCTTCTTGCAAAAACTGGAAAAATAATTTTAATGTCCAATGATTCTGTATTTAAGATGACGATTGACTATCAGCAAACTAAGATCTGCCACTGAGCTGAGGATGACTTTACTGGGATACAAGTGTTAAAATGTCTTTTTCTTAATTTGGAGTGAAATAACCCTTCAAAGTTTCTTCCTGCCTTGTATTAATCCTGACTGAAGTAGTGGCTTCAGATTGTATTCAGACCCTGTTCGTGTTGAGTATCTTACTTTTTAAGAGATTTCATTTTGAACTAATTGGATTCATAGACTTCCACATGACTCCAATTAATCTTGTACACACTGTACATGTATAGATAAAAAGGACTCGGCAGTCATCTGGCCGTTGTGATAGTAATGACTGTAAAACAAACGGCAGAAATGTGAGTGTGAATGAGTGGGTCTGAATATTTTCTGAAGCCACCAGGCGTGAAACATTCAGAATCCTCTCTGATACTTGGTTCATCCTCTGCGTGAGCATGGATGAACACTCTGCACAGAGAAATGGCTTAGTGGAGAAAAAACAAGTAGAGAGATCCAAGAAACATGCAATATATATAATAATAACAACAACTATAATCCTTTATTTGTCATATGTCACAATAGAATTTGTCCTCTGCATTCAACCCATCCCCTGGGGGAGCAGTGGGCAGCCACACAGGGTGCCCGAGGGGCTAAAACCATTAACGCAAGAGACAGCAGCCTTCTAAAGCTTGGGGTTGTATGGTAGGGGTGTAGGAAACGTTACACATCTGCACCCAGATTATTTATTTTTTGTATTCAAACCAAAAAAAACATGTCCAGATTTTAATGTCTGTTTGCTTTTCTCTAGATTCTTCCCATGCTTATCAAGGATGTTAAAGTGATTCCAGTCAGTATAAATGTTAACCTCATCGTGTGCATGATGGTTTGCCAGTTTAACGGGTCCTGTGCTCTGAGCCAATGTGCTGTTTGGATGTTGTGACCGTGTGCCAAGTTCAGTGAAGTTCGCGATCTTGATTATTCGGGGAAGCTTGGATAGAAACATTTTCAGTTATCTTGTCTTGAATGTGGAAAATGAAAGCTTGTTGGAGCTGAAGGAAAAGCCACTAGCAGCTTTCTGAATTCCCAACTACTTCAAACCACTGAAGTGCTACCTTTAACCATTTACACAAGTACTGAATTGGCTTTTTTACTTTATTACTATTGTTTGAGGTTTTCTCCTGTGTGAATTGCTATCATTTAGTGTGCATTTTACTCCTCTGTTCTTTGCTTACATGATATCGTATGTATCCTTTTGTTATCTGAATGCATGGTAGAGCTGACGTTTAGTATTGTATGATGGTGGAAATGACTTTTTTTTTTACCAAGATTTTAATGATTTTTAATTTTTTTTGATGATATTTGCGCACATGCAGAGAGAATAAACATTTCTCAGCTGCGACGCAGAAATGGCGTTGGTTGGCTTTTGTGGGTGTTTATTTCGTGGAGCAGTGGCTTCAAAAAGCATTCAGCCTCACCGTTTGCCCATCCTGCACTGTACGCTTTATGTTACATTGATAAATTTGAATGCTTTGGCTGGAGATTAATTGGAGAACGTGATGACATGCAAAGTCATTTTGGGAGCTTGGAGTCTCTTTAGCACCTCCCTTCCACAGGATCTGATTTCTCTGAGCTGACAATCGCAGAAACATCATTTCTCAATTACTGAAGCCACCCTTCCTGTACAAATGGGTTATTTCCCTGTCATGAGGTCTACAGAGAGCTTGTACTTAATAACTTTGTGTGTGTCCTGCCATGCAGCTTACAGGACATAATGAGAACAAATCACAGGTCCTTTCATGGGTTAAGTGTAGCAAGTGTGGTAGAATGGACAAATGTGGTCAGTACTTCCTGAAGCCATTGTGTGCATTTAGTTATTAATTACTAATCCATGATTGATCCGGTACATGGTGATCTTTAGCTGCTTTATTTGTCACTGCATCATGCACAGTATGTAAGACACACTGGTATTTTAAGACCATGGTCATCCATAGTGTTGGCTGCGACTCATTAGGGCAGTTGGTCACAGACAAGATTGTGTTCCTCATACCCACGGTGCCTGTCCACAAGAGAATTAAAAAAGTAATCAACTATTGCTGTCATATCAGTGAATAAGTGAGCGACAGGTACTTTTAAGTTGACATAGAAAGACAGGTCTACAGCACTGGCGCAACTGAAATAATTCTTGAGTGTGTCAGAGTTCACGGTATCTGAGCATTTTGCCAGCCACAGAGTCTGAGCCTTTTTACCTACAAAGTCAAATTGTTACATTCAGTCATTAGTTTTCATTCTCCTCCAGTATGTGGCAGAGCTCAGCTGTTAATGAGAACAGTTGTGAAATGCTTGGGGCATCTCTAATTTCTACGTTTTCTCATTTACCTGTCATTTCCTGCATTATTAAATTTGCCCTGTCCTTGTCTTTCATTCTGTTCCCACTTTACTGTGTATAACCTGCCTGTTTATAACCTGCACTCATGCATTTGCTTTGGTCGAGAACTCGCTCTGCCAAAAGCTTTCTGAAGCAGACAGCTCTTTAGACTCTTGACAGAGGTAAGCGCATTTGAATTAAAAAGCCAAAATGCACCTCTTTCATTCACCGTTTCTTCACTTTCAAACTCAAACTCATAACATAAATAAATGCATGAGCTCTGTAAATGCATGCACTGGTTCAACTTCTGCAAGAGTTTGTTTCTCATCTCTCAAGTGCATGTGATTCATTTTGTTTAACCTTGGGCATGTTTCTCAAAATGGAAACGAATGTGTCTGATGCAAAGTACGATATTAGTCACTAAACCACTAAACTTCACCTTAATTCAGCCCAAGCCCCCGCAGAAAGCCAAAGAGAAAATGTTCTCTGCTCTCGGACTGGTCTACCATACAAAGCAAAACCAGGTCAAATCTACTCCTTTACACCCATTATGAAAGTTATAGAAGCATTTTCTTTACTTTGACATCTGACAAACTACTGACATCACTATGAGTTCAACGGTAAGCTTGGGTTCACTTTTAATTAGCAAATGCATCTGGCAAGAGAACTGTAGATTTACAGGCCATTCACAAATGACAGTACCTAATTTTTATTTTCTATCTCAAATGAAATGTTCCCATCGTGTCTGAGGAACTAGCCCAAAATGCTAATCCATTATCTGTCGTTGCAGTTCCAGTGCTGTTATTAACCCTTTGTCATAGTCCTGATTCACGATGCATGTAGGTCGTACACGTTCAAGCTTCATCTGGCTCGGCTTCCTCTCACATCCTGACCCTCGTTTTGTCTCCTCCAGGGAATTGAGCGTCTCAAGGGAGAGACGGGAAAGTGGGGGAAGGTGCCATGCTGGGAAGCCATGCGGATGGCGTTTGGGGGCCCGTTCTCCTTGTCCTGGTGCAGCCCCTTTACTGGGTTGAGCTGCAAGAAGAGCCCACCAGAACATGTGACGGTTCCACAGGGGGAGATCATTAAGGAGGATGTCATAGAGATACCACTCAACTAGGGACGGCATTTTTTCTCTAGGGACAGAAGACATTATCAGGGATTTGTATGTACCAGGAAGCCACATACAATTTTTTGGATAGACTTTCTATCTATGTGATGATGCAATTTTTGATACTACTTTCCTAATGTCTGTGTATCCATTTGTGAGGTGCACTGAGTAGCTGCACAGCTTACCTTTACCAAACTACAGCGTTAACTGTCATCACACACAAGGAAAGAGGGAATTCAGTATCTTTTAATTGGGACATAATGTCACTAGAGCTGCCGAATTTCGAATTTCCTTTAAGTCAGCGATGACTTATTGGGAGCTGGGAGACGTTTTAGTTCCCCTGTTAGTGCAACCAAAGCGTTTCATGCCTCAAGAAGAAACGAAGGCAGACAAATTTCAAATTGTCTCATTGAGCTTCCTTGCCAGAAAAGCACTAACAGCAGCACTCATCCAAACCGAGGCTTGACCATTTTACTTTGCACTGTTTTCTGACAATTTTCCTTGTGCCTTACGAGCAGATGTTTAAGTGTGAAAGACTCTGTGTGATTGTTTGGTTCACCGACTAGGCTTTGTGGAAAATGAATGCAAAGTGATTCCATGTTGAAGATATAGTTGTTTAAATGAATAACCTAGAAATCATCTGCTCACTAAGGGCTTGTAACGGTTAGATGGGTGCTGGATGTTTTGGGACCACTCAAATTTTCATATTTGCATTCTCCCTAAACCTTAATTGTTTGTTTGTTTCTTTTTCAAAATTCACAATTGACCTATTTCCTAATAAATGGTGAGAATTTTACGAGTTTGGCTTTTTATTAAATTAGCAATTACACAGCAGTTGTAGTTTGCAGGTATGATTCTTATGGCTTGTACAGGTTTTATTGCTACTTTAGGCCAAAAAACAAATCTATTATTTTAGAAAATACTGGAGTCATTTTTTTATTAATATAAACTAAAAGAGCAACCTGTTGTTAATGCAACAATAAAAACAACTTTGAGATAAAATACTAATATCAAGAGTAAAGTTAAGACCCAATGATAATGTATTTACAGAAAATATATGTAATCAGAAATCAGTCTGGAAGACTTCAGTACAAACAGTCAGAAACATGGCACAGACTTGATGTAATATTAAACATTAGACATGAAAGTGCATAATTACATAACTCATGCTCATCTGGCTTGATCACATTACTCTCACATCAGTTTTTGCCCCTTTATTTTGACTGGACACTTGAACATATCAAAATTGCATGTGGCCACCTTTTTTATTAAGCTCTAGGCATATCAGTCAAGTTCTGCATCACAAATAAGGGTAAACATGGAGAACTTTGAGGTATTTCAATAATAACCTTAGGAACATGTGGCTCACTGTAAAGGCTGGTCATATTGTGATCATTGTGATCATATGAACTTATTGGCAGTTCACGTGTTATTACATGATATGAACTGAAATGCTTATTTTTGGACATATGTGGGCCTAAAGCTCAGCGATTGACTGAGCTGTTGAAAAGATAAAAGCAGAATCTCTCTGGACATTTACTTTTCTTCAGACAAAATTGTTTACACGAGGACACATTACACTGGGTTATTGACTTTAATTTGAAAACTGTAAAATAAACCTCATATATTACAGTGCACATATATGTACAAGGTATAAACAATGTAATTCCATATAGACAATGAGAAAATCCACATGCTGTGGCATTTAAAATCTCCAGCATTGGTTTTTGTCAACATAATTAAAAAAAACTTCAACAAAAAGCCCTGCATTCATATTTCCATCTCCAAGTCTGTTTCACAGTAAGTGGCATTACTTGTCTTTTCTTCCTCCATCCTGTGGGAGGGTCTGAGACGCAAATCGATGAAGCATCAGAAGTCCACAAAGGGTGAGGAAGATACCTGTCCACCATAAGGCTCCGTGGGCTTCTCCAAAGATCAACCTCCCCAGCACTGCCTGGACACACACAATGGAGACAATGGTACTAAATGCCAGAGTGTGTGTGTGTGTGTGTGTGTGTGTGTGTGTGTGTGTGTGTGTGTGTGTGTGTGAGACTTGGGCTAAGAGGACTTACTGTGGAGATGAAGTTTGCTGCAGTGGTCGTGACTGTGGCTCTGGCTGAAGAGGAGCAGTGTCTGAGAGCTTTGGAGAAGAAGGTCCACATGACAGCGTTACAGACGAACAACAGGCCTCCACACAGCAGCCGCAGGGGGACGTGGAGCTGGGGGCACACAAGCGCAAGCAACCAGAGGTCACATGGTCACAAATGCTGGCAAATACCTCCTGTAGGTAAGCAGTGTGCTTTATATGCAGTTTGAGGTACATTATGTCATACTCAGGAATTAGAAGAGAAATCTTTGTAGGTGCAACTATTTTTATGAATATATCCATTCCAGAAAAGACAGGAATAATGTGGGAAAGCACAGAAAAGTAATGGCTAATAAAGCTTCAACGCACTCATTACAATTTAAATGTATATTTAAGGTGTCCTTGCAGTACTAAAATCCTCGAAACACACTGGATAATTAAAAAGTAGAGACCACAATAACAATAATGAATAATCCCCGTCTGTTGCTCTCACCCATTCACAGTACATAGACCCATCGTGTGTTTGGCTCCAGCTGCTCAGCCACGACTCGCACAACTCTCTCACATAATCCGAACCGAGCGACAATTTAGCGGACAGCGATGCTGCGGCGCTCAAAACCCCCGCTACTAACGCGCAGAAAGACCCGGGGAACATAACCTGGCTACGTCCGTGGGTCAAACACACCCCGTAGATGTGCGTGAGAGGAGCTGAAGCCGGAAGTTCCCGGTTGTCTAAAGCAACAGCAGAAACTTTGTCTTTAAAATCACCCGAGACGAAATTCTTAGCAAAACAAAGAAGCACAAACAAAAAGCAAGTGGCCTTTGTGTTTCTAGATTGGTGCCTTTAAAAACCACGACCTAATATCAGTGTTGAAGGTAAATTTTAGCACAAGTAATCAAACACCATTTCCCATGATCCCTTGCTGGCAGTAGTCGCTGGGTCATTGGGTTAGTATGTAATAACAATTTTCAGCATAATCATGAACTCGACGAGGAACATTTTACATTAAGTTTACGAGAAACCTTTTATTTATTTTAGATTAGAATAATACCACTGTTTAGTTTTGGTGGCTTTACACACATTATGTTAATTTATTGTAAAAAAAAAAAGTAATACAGTTAATATATTTTATATAGGTGATTAATTGTGTCTGCACTAAAGTCTTTTCTCAAAACTACAATAAATGCGTTAATTAAAAAGTTTTTTTCAAGCGGAAGTGACGACGGACAACGAAACACTTCGGAGCGTCAGTAGCTAGTGTTAATAGATCTGTAGCATCTGTGCTGTTTTGCGTCTTTGCAATGAGTAAAAATAAGCCCAGTGGCGTGTCGTGGGTGAAGCCGTCTGAACCCTCGTTTCTGAAGAAGTTTAAAAACGACGTTGGATACAAAGAAGGACCGACTGTTGATACAAAGGTACGTGCTAGCCCCGTGTCAGCTAGCCATGCTATTAGGGTTCCTCAGGTTCATTGGGTAGTTCGGAGGGATTCGCGGATCGGTTCGCATTTACGACTCCTGGGTTCTTCGGTCGCACATCGACCTTCCCCCTTTGCTTCTCTGGACAAGGAAGACGGTTGGATTTGTCAAAGCCATGAATACTCCACGTTAAGGCTGAATGAGCCTCCATCAGCAAAGGATGAGGATGACAATCTCTCACTTACTGTACACTGCACTTCTTGGTGCTCAAGATGTAACCCATGGGTGCTACATGGCACCTTTTATATACTGTACAACCCACGGCATATATAAAAAACGACTCTAGCCTGCCAGTGAGAAATGAAGCCCTTTGGATTGAAGCTGAACACAGAACAGAACCTTAATATTATGACCTAAATAAATGAGAGCATTCAAAGGCCCTTTTGGCCACATACATGCAAAACTACCCTGGGTTGCCCATCAACCAGGCCGAGGTGGTTCACAAGCTGCTCGATAGCAGGGCATCGAGGGTGGATAAGATCCGTCCTGAGTACCTCCAGTCTCTGGATGCTGGGGCTGTCTTGAGTGACATGCCTCTGCATCATGGTGTGGAAGTGAGGGACAGTTCCACTGGACTGGACCGGGTGGTTGTTCCTCTTCATAAAAAGGGGGTTGGGAGAGTGTGCTCCAACTATAGAGGGATCACACTTCTCAGCCTCCCTGGGAAAGTCTTTACCCAGGTACTGGAGAGAAGAATTTGGCTGATAGTTGAACCTGGACACAGGAGGAACAGTGGGGTTTTTGACCTGGCCGTGGAACGCTGGACCAGCTCTACACCCTCACTAGGGTGCTGGGGGGTTTGCACAACCAGTCCACATGCGCTTGGTGGATTTGGAGAATCCCCTGTAGCATTCTGTGGGGGGTGCTCTGGGAGAATGGAGTCCAAGGCTCTTTGTTAAGGGCTCCCTGGTCTTTGTGCAACCGGAGCAGGAGCTTGGTTTGCATCGCCAGCAGTAAGTCAGACCTGTTCCTGGTGCATGTTGGACTTCGGCAGGGCTGCCCTTTGTCCCTGGTTCTGTTCAATCCTTTTATGGACAGAATTTCTAGGTGTACAGAGGCCGGAGGGGGTCTGGTTCAGGGACCACAGGGTTACACTCCTGCTTTTTACTGACATTGGCATTGTCCTGTTGACTTATTTTAAAATCTTAGAACAATAACATATCAAAATAAAACTCAAAATACTAGGCTTTTCTCATGCACAACAATTTTAGATCAGTCAGTGTGAATACATAAATGTTGTACATATCCAGTCTCCACCTGACTCTATGCTGGGCATCTTCTAATGGGACGTCAATCGACTTGTCATCTGTCAGCACATCCGTATCCGTATCTCCTCTTTGAAATAGTTCCGTCTTAATGTGCTTGTATTATTGTCTCAGCGCCAGACGATGCCATCTCTGGATGATGACGATAGTGGGAGTGATCGGGAGGACGAGTTACCTCAGGTTGTGGTCCTAAAAAGTGGAGACCTAACAGCAGAGGAAGTGAAGAAAATCAAGGGTGAAGCAGACGGCGATGCAGAGAAAGGTGAGATAGAAATAAAAACTATTTTATTCCCTCTACATCACTCTGTCAAATAACGTACAGTGGCAGGTCTGATGTATTAAAGAAAAGACTCTACCTGGACACAATGTTTAAGTTAGGTAGATTGTCAAGGCAACAGCAAGCATCAAAAATGCTTTTTGTTCTCAGTTTTCAATAAAAGATGTTTCCTAACTGCAGATGATGAACCTCCTCCTGATGGTAAAATCCTTTTCAAGAAACCGGCCAAGCGCTCCTCCTCTGATAAATTTCAGGGGATCACTGCCAGCTCCAGCAAAAAGAAGAAGAGTAACAAAGCGGCGGCGGCGGAGGAGGAGGAGGAGGGGAGGACAGAGGTAAAGTCTGGAAGGAAAGTAAAAAATAACAGCCTTCTCTCATTCGGTGGGGAAGAGGACGAAGATGAAGCCTAGACAGTAGCAATGCTGGCACCCAAGACTGTTGTAAACTCCTTACTTAAGTAAATGACTTAAAAGGAGCCACAGTGAGTCCTGAGGTTTTATTACTTGTAGTAGATGTTTAGTCTTAAAAGGTCACCTGTACAGATCCAAATCACTGGAGTCCACAGGATCACAGTAAAGAATTTTATGTATACATCTTTAAATAAAATGAATATTGATAACTGAACTCCATTTGATACATGCGGGGTCACTCAGACATCCAGTAACTGTCAGATTTCAGGGCAAATAGAAGATTCTTCCAGTGGCATGACTCTGCAATGAAATGTTGTTCAATAACCCTAAAGTGAATAGGATTTAAAATGTGTTCATGTTTCTGTGGTGCCTCTATGCAAATGTGATGTGCTGGTCATGTTGACGCTGTCATTGCTTCGATTGTGGTGTTGCTTCGTGTTTGTTAACTCTTTGAATGTAGGTTAATCTACATTGGTGTCAGAACTGTCATTTTGTGCCGGTGTTCTCGTTAGAATCAATCCATTCAGTGACGTATTGGACACACTGTGGCTACACAGGAGCTGTAACATTTTGTAAAGACATGAATTAGATGCCATTTTTATTGTGGATTTTTAGTGTTTCTGTTTGAAACCTTTGTATAAAGTAGTAGAACATCTCTAACAGTGTGCTGTTGTAAGTTCCCCATGTGCCTCATCATTTTATATTCGGGCTCCATTAACTATAGTGGTGACGTTTATCGTCCTCTGGGGACAGTTAGTGCCATGTTATACTTCCATTTGTGGTTTTGTCTATCTGGGTACTCTCCTCCTCTTACTATTATAACCATTTATTATATTACTATTCAGCCAGAACCTTGTTAACTGACACCAGCAGACTGCACTAAAAAAAACCTTTAATCTATTGGAATGTGGAAAAAAGACATTGTTTTTTGTAATTGAACCAAATAAGTGACTGTAAGGTGCTGTATTAATTGACACATTTGTGATAGTTTGGCATCATATTTACTATTACAGACAAGTGTCATATCATTTTCTAAAATAACATGCAAGCTAACCTGTGTTTAACATACACATCTTACTGAGCTGTAATATGTATTCTGAAAAGTGCATTTTAGGTAGTGATAAAAATAGAGAACCCAGAAAAAGAATGAGGGAAAAGAATCACAGAGTTACTTAAACCTCTTTAATCAAAAAGGCATGTTTCATTCTCACATCTGCAATCCCGTTCATTACAATTAATGGAAGAATCCTCACAAACCACAAAGATGCTATGCTCACCTTAGTCACCATGGACATCGTCCCAATAAGAAACAGTCAGTGAGTGTATTTATTACACAGACAGTGTAGTTAAGATATGATGTTTATTTAAGGCCAATACTATCTCATCCACCGTGATTTTCTTATGCTGTTCCCATGACGACCACAAACACAGCTTCAGCTTGATCTGTCCCTAAAATTATATTTAGGAAAACCTGTAAGATGTTTGAAATCAAAGGGGGATTTGGCTTAGTGCTGACAACATTCTACCACAGTGTTAAAAGACACCGACATTCAGCCAGTTAGAACAAGTAGAATGTAGCTTCTCAGTGTGGGAACACAGCTGCCTCCTGCAGAAATCTCAGAGGGACTGCACAACTTTTTTTCTTAGCTCATGAAAGAGCAAGCAGCGTCTGCAAAGAGTGTGTGATCCTTATATCTGAGAGGGGAGAAGCAGCACGTGTAATGTATTCATACATCACAAGTGATCAAATGCAGCCCACGGTTCCTGATCTGTCGTCCCTGCACTAACAGAACACTGCTGAATGTGGAGCCCAGAGAAGTTTACCAACATACTGTATGTCTGTAAACAACAATTGTTTGTGTAGCTTATAGGAGAATTCTGGTTTCATGTAATTGAAGCTGTAATTCATAGCTTTGGCCACAGTTTCTGTTGGCTCCAGACTTAAATTCATCAGTGTGATTAGAAGTGGTCAGACATGTTCAGATGTAAGCTAACCAGCAATTTAGTAACATTCAGCCAATTTTACTAATTTACGAAGGACAAGAACGACAACACAAAACAAATTCATCGTGTCTATTGCAACCTGACTGTGTAACCAGGGTTCAAAAATGTTCAACTTACATCCTACCCTGCAAAGTGGGATTGATGTTCTAGCCAATTAAGTCATTGTTAGAAGTCCCAATTCATGCTTAGATGGTATTTTGTACTAAGAAACAATGTAGTAGTTTCTCCACAGAGATGTTGGTTAGTATTGTACGCAAGACCATTTAATTGGTGCTACAACTTAGTGAATGTACCTGAGGTGTTGTTAAGTGTAGGTAAGTTAGTTTCCGGCCTTTATATTTTATCTTCCAAATCTGAAAACCCAGGTTGTTTTCAACCTGCCTAAATGCTGCTCCTCCCAATCTTCTGGTTGTCAGCACTATGAAAATCACACCCAGGCAAAAGGAATAAAAGTAATCAAGGCCTTGCAGTCTAATATTGAAACAATATGTTGTGCCAATGTAGCAGCATAAGGTGAGAGGAAGCTTGATGGTTTCTCCTTCCCGCTTCAAAACGAAATACACTAAATCAAATTGAACCAGGGCTGGATGATCAATGTTTGCACCTGAATTCATATGACTGAACATCTGTGCTTACTGACAGGATGGTGGTGGGCAGGTATTTCTGCTGCTCCCTCTGCTTTTCCATCAAAAAGACTAATCAAGTGGGACAATTTCATGAACTCAAACAAGAGGGAAGAGCATTTGTCTCAGTGTGAGCATAGCTGGGGCCTCATCTCCAACTTTGTCATATACTACAGCTGAACATTGGTCTGAGTGGTGCATAGAGCAGTTCCCAAGCCAAGTCCCTGGTTTAAGGACAGTTAATCTTCCTTGTTGTCTCTCCGTCTCCCATCGCTCACAGTACATTCAAGTAGAAAAAGAAAAGTGAGTCAAAGGTCACAGTTCCAGTGTGGGGAGGATCTCGGGACCTTCACCTGCCCTTTCAGGTCATCTTGGGGTTCATGGATTCTACTGGATGATGGTACCATCTTCCAGCCTGGACCTGCAGATGAGGACGCTCAGGATGGAGGGTCTGGAGAGCCTCTGGTGTTATGTGGATTTACTGTTGTTGCTTGTTTTGCTTGAAGTTTTTTCTATTTTTATGATTTTCTCTCCTCTCTCCTGTCTGTAATGTGCCTCTGTTGGTGATGGTCTTTCTATAAAAATTTCTTCTGTAGTTTCTTGCCCTTCTTGAGGGACAGCTTGTTCCTAATGTAGCCCCGCTTTCTCTTAGAGGTCTGCAGAGGGACACAAACAGTTCATTACAAAAGACGTACATAACTGGAAAACACATTTATTCATTTTCCTCTGGGACTGAGCAGGTCAGGCAGGAATACCAGCTTACCTTTTTGGATGTGTACTTCTGTTTATTGGCATTGCTGCTTCGCAGCTTGTGCTCCACGCGGTCTCTGTTCTCCTGCTTTTTGACCTTATAAATTCGGACCAGCCAGTGCTCAGAGGTGAAGGCCTCCTCTAAATGCTTCAGCTTGATGTCTTTGTTGCCGATCTCAGCATTGCGTGTCCGGTCAAACCCTGGTGGCGTCCGGAAGTCCAGCTTTGCAGGCATTAAAAAAACCAAACTCTGTTATTTGAGGACACTTACTTGGGAGGAGAGAGGTTGTGCAGAAACACTAACATCATACCTGCATCTCTCCAAAGCGGTAGTAAGACATTTTGTACATAAGGCAGTTGAGTAAGGTGGGGGAGCCGGCTTTATCCACCCTGAACTCTCCCTGTGGGGTAAAGTAGTCACTTTCCTGGGTTGAGAGGTGAGAAAAGGAAAAGTTGGAAGAAATGAGCGACTAAAACAACAACAACAACAACAACAACAACATTTTACAGCACACTTGTTGAGGCGGCTTTGATTTCCATCAGCGGACCTCAGAGACATTAAACATTCATATCAACTGCACTTTGCAGGCAGCCGCGCCATGTTTAGTTAATATTTCAAAGCTGCTGCACTCAGTCAAGTGAGGAGATGTACAGCACGTGCGACTTGTCTCTCACCCTGATGTCCCGGGGGTGCTCCCCCTCAGCAATGCGCACCATCCACAGGAACTTGTTGATATCATCGCCCGAGTAGCCGATCACGCCACCGAAGATGATGAGGACATAGTCGACGTCCAGCGACCTCATGATGTCATAGGCTGCAGTCTCATTAGACGACATTGCTTTGCCCACCTGTATACAAACACAAAACAGCTTGATTCAGCGGAACTGGAAAACAGATACATGATCTTTTAAGAGGAAACATTGACTTGGTAGTAATGGGACATACAACACAGGTTTAGAAACAGCGGTGTATTCTATGATGGAACTAATGGGATTGGGAGGGATTGGGGGAAATATCTAGCTTTAAATATTTTATTGTAGAAAGAGAAAAAGAGTATAAAACTTTTTATGATGACCACTTGGTGGCGTAATAGACCAAAGCAACACATCAATAGCATCCTGAAAACCCTCAGCTAGGAGCTGTAGACTGGCGCATGGATGCATGACAAGAAATGCAAAGTTAATAATATAGGAATAATAGTAACTAAAGCTTAAGTGTACAATTACAAAAGAATCGAAATGAACAACAACAACATCAGGTAAAACAAGATCTATGGATGAAACAGTACTGCTCTTTAATCAGACTGAAAGGATTGGACTGGAAGAATGAAAGGAGCTCTGACCAGTGCTATGTGACTGTTGTTCCATGTGTTATTGTCCACCAGCGTGGTTCGGTTTGCCATGCCTGCTATCTGGTAGCCGTAGTCCCACCAGGACATCACCCTGGCGTGTTCCTCTGTGTTCTGCCTCAACCAATAATAGGCCTCTCTGAAGTCATCCAGAATATTACGAGAGCTGGTGGAGAAAGGTCAGTTTATTCTGTTTATTTTGTTTCGTTGCATTATCATGACTCACTCATTTTAAGATTTAGAGGATGGTTTCAGTTTTATCCTTTGATTTTTGATTGCTATTTGGTGTGAGGAAAACACTCACCCGTCGTGATTGTAAGATGCCAGTACCACACTGGGGCTGGAGTAGGCATTGCTGGTGACCCAGGTGCAGTGGACAGCAAACATCATCAGCAACATTAACATCAGCATTGTGACGATGGATTTGACGTTGGGGCCTAGGCCCTCCTCGGCCTTCTCCTGCTCCGACACGTGTTTACGCACCTTCCCAGCCTGCAGGAGACGCAGACGGCAGCAGGGGGCCGTGAGGAAAAACTTCACCAAAACATGTGCACTGCTAAAACTGACCTGTTATTGCACTAAACCGATGTGACCATGTGCTAAGAGAATTCTCAGACAGATAATTTACTGTTGTGGCTGGAGACCTGCGATAGCTAATACATTAGTTCAGCTGGATCGATTTGAAAGAAAAGCAGAAGCTGCATGAGGAAAACATCGAAACGCAGAAGTGTTTGGTTTCCCAGGGGAAGAACAGGGAAGGAGACTAATGGGTTTACAACCTTCCATTAGATAAAGCCACTTAGCCTATAGAGGGCTTTGATGGAGGCCAGAGCTTTTTACATTATCAGTCTGACTTTCATGCTCATGCAACTGAACCCTGGTTTTTTAGCCACCTATAACAAATCAGCAAACCACTGTCTGCCTAACATCTAGCAGAGACCAAGCGCTCTAGCTTCTAAATGCAATGCAATCCGACAGGAGGGGGGAGGTGTTGTCAGAGCTTTTACACTGAAAATTTGCTGACTGCTGTTGCTGGAAAGAGGCCTGGTAAGAGCAGTGAGGCAGAACCAACGAAGTAAATTTTTGAACGGAAATTAGCTGAGAAATGCTCCGCAGCGCTAAGAGGAACTGCAGGGCTGTCACACTAAATCATAGCTTTAACAAATGGATTTGGTTTTTATAACCTTATACTGTGTTTGTTATTTGTCATTAAATTCCCAGTCTGTGCTTGGTAGCTTAAATGTAGTTCAAAGGAAGCTTAGGTGTAGTAACATATGTCCTAGCTGAAAGAACAGTACGACCCTTGACCTTGTCATAGAGGTTGCCGGCGTTCTTCCTGTCATCCTCGTCGCTGCTGTCCTCTGCAGGCGGGCTCTGTCTCTTCATGTCATCACCCAAGTAGTGTTCGAACACACAGGAGAAGGCCACAGCTGACAGCATGCACACCACTGGGGTCAGAGTCAGCATCAGACGCACCATGACACCCGCAAAATACACCGCGCTGATGGCGTAGAGCGCCACTGGTGTGAGGAAAGGACAGAAGCTGTTAGAGTTTCCCCCACATGCACATACACAGCTTCTTTTATGCTTATTGTTCATTTCACCCTATGAAACCTGATAGTCAGTGTAGTGGGCAAAGTTATTGTTACGATTTCTTTGGCTGTTGCTTTGTGAAATAGTGACTGGTAGCAAGTAACATGTAAACATGCCGTCAGCAAACGTCTACAGTAACACCACAATAACGTAAATGTCAAGACCTTTATCAGCAACAGTGTTATCAAATACATGATTGGTTTCTTACCAAAGACCCGCTCATCATTAATGTTCTTAATGCAGAACCAGAGGCCTGCTGGGAAGGTGCACACAAGGATGTGGAGGTCAAAGAAGAAGGATACCCAGGTGGTGGGCTGGTGCTCAGATACCGATGCTATAATGGGAATGTGGATCTTAGCATAGCTGTGGATAACATGAAGGGCAGAGAGAAGAAAGGCAGTGTTTTTCAAAATCAATGAAGTCATTTCAATCAAATTAAGAGTTTGTTTTATCTCCTTTAATGTCCACATTACTTATTATTATATTACATTATTAAAATTACCCAGTATTGTGATGGTAATGTTATGATACATATATATATTATCATTATATTATATATTATATTATTATCATATATTATCTATGTTTTGGCTCATGTGAGGCTTCTTTGGTCTAAATGGCCACCATTCACACAGATCTCAGTAAAACCTTCTATACATTTATAGGAAGCCAATGTCTCAAAAAGGTAAAATCGGATCATTATCTCTTGAGGACTGTGCTGGAGTTGCTTGACCAGAACAACATAAAAAAAAACTTAAACCTTTGATTTGATCTGATTCCAATTAAATCCATCCTAAAACATACAGGGAATGTAATTTGTCCCCACCAATTCAGCCCACGATAACGAAACGAGTATCCCTTTAATTAATTAATAAATGCTGTTCTATAACTTTAACTATAAGGTTCAATTATCTACAGACAAGATAGAAAGAATCATTTATCAAGACCTATGGATGAAACAGACAGTATTGTCAATGATGACTGCATTCAGAGAATGCAGGAGGACTTACGCAGTGTCCCAGAGGGAGTAGAAGCGCCCACTCCACGGAGCAATGTAACCTGACAGAAAAAAACAAGCACACACATTAGAACCAACACATATACAAACAGTGCACAGAAAGGTGAGTTTTATGTGCCACAAATTGTGTACTGGTACTCAAAATACAAATACACTGAAATGAGAATGTGCATTTTGACCATATTCATATTATATATAATAATATAATTATTATAATATATATCCATATTCAACTTTTGATGGCTTTACCGGATGAAACTTCCTGGAAAGTGAATGTGAGCTATTGTATATATCAAACAAGATGATGCCAACCAACCTGTGTAAGTCAGATATATGACCGAGAGGAAAACAACCCCAGCAGCCAGAGAGACGCCCAGAAAGAAGAGAGTCTGGAACTCCTGACGCGTCAGTCGGTCCTTCAGGTACTGCAGGAAGGCGTAGACCTGGAGCAACACGAAGACCCCTGCAGAGAAACATTTAAAGCATTGCTACCATTTATATGTAGATATGAGGATTTAACCAGTGCAGAATAATTTTATATACATTCACAATTTGCTTCAAAATAATGGGCATACTTTTCTTGGTGCATGATTTATTGTTGTACTGTATCTGTTAGGCTTTAAACCAAATCAAATGCTGTGTTGATAGATCATAGTAAGTAGTAAGTATAAATATGATGCTTCAGCGGTTCAACCATAACTTGCTGCTGATGGCACATATTAATGATTTCCTGCGGGGGCAACTAACCTGCTGCGGCCATATGTTCACTGGTCCTGATTGGCTGGAAACCCACAAAGGGGACCTGCATGGACAGAACCAGCCCGATGATGAAGAAGGTGCTATAGGCTGCAAAGAAAGATCACCCAGTTAAAGATTATCCACTACTGTAATGCCAGGGTTTTTAGTTTTCATATTGGCAATCACAGGGCAACAATAACAACCACGTGAATGAGAAGCACGTGTGTCCACACATGTTGAAGTACCACTTTTTACAGTGGTACTTCAAAATCCCAGGCAATTAAGTAACATCAAAGGTCGACATTATTAATCAATATTTACCGGCACCCCATCTAATTCTCTCTGGATTCTGATTTCATTTGAAGGTGTGGATTAACCTTTAGTAACAGATTAGCCACAAAATGTGATTGTAAATTGTATTACACCACACTTGCCGTGGATACCCAGCATCCAGTAGAACAGCAACCATATATTGCATGTATTTCTGTAATCAATGAGCCAGTGATTATAGGAAGAATTTATTAATATCATTCAAACCAATTGGGAGGAGCTTAATTTTTAATTCTATAAAATTTGCCTTCATTTTAATTAACACCAACATAAATGTATTTTAAAACAAACTGAGGAGGGGACATAGGTCCTTGTACAGCCCAAACACAGCCCTGTTGTGATGCTCTCTTCAGAGAGCGATTAGATTACATTTTGGTAAATTGTGCCAACAAGTAACCTGACTTGGATAAGGTCTCCTAAAAAGTATCTGTGGATGGAAATGCATCCTGTCTTTTGCAATTTTAATCTAATGGAACATTGCTTATAAAATAATAACCTTTCAATTGGACTTTATTACACTACATCTCCATTATTAGAGCGGTATGATGTAGCAGGGGGAGGCTGTAGGAAATTCTCCTGTCAGTTGACGTCGCCTGTCCCTGAATATTAATTAGACCGCAGCTTCCAGCCTCTGTTCTGTGCAGGGCTGCCTCTCACCTGGTTGCAGTGGGACAACCTGCAGGAACATTTAAGCTAGTTACAATGTTTCACTATTTGCGTGTTACGGGAAGAGCGATTTAATTTGAATATTGTTTAGTAACATTCTGTTATTCTTATTTTAGTACCGTATTCATTTTCTTATGCAATCTCAAATACCAACAGTATCCATCCTTTTGAGTTGATTACATAATGTAAAAAAAAAAAAAAAGAAAACGGAATAGAAGTATGTTTTCAATGAACACACCATTTTGGTAACACCAAATCTAGACCAGACCCTGCTTCAAATCTATCCAGACTTTTACAGGGCCTGTTATAGTAGGTCAAAGGCTTAGCTCCAAACCACAGTAGAAGGTATGCATCACAGAACACGGTGACGTATTGCAACTTTGAACTAAGTCAGTTAAACTGCTGCTGAGGGCAAGATATTCAGTGTTGGTCTTCAGAGAAAGAGTAGCGTGGGGAGTCTGAGAAGGAAGGCAGTAGGAGGAACTAAGTCAGCCTAATGTCAGTTTATTAATTTTGCCAGTAGTCCTACTGGAGGATTAAGGACCCACAGCCCACTCTCTCACGTCATCTTTCACTGTATCATCAGAAGTAGAAGTGTTGATTCTCTCCAATTCCACCTTTCACAACTTTCTTGCCATTCTAACCGTTGCGTACACGTCATATGGACATGGCATACGCATCTGAACATGAAACAATGGTGAACGGTTGCTAAGGGACCTGGGGTCAGGTTCAGTTTCATGATCAGTGAGGTGAGTTCACAGTGTGCACAGATAGACCTTCTTTGAAGTGAGGACAGCTTTAATCTTACCCCTCTCTTCTTCTGTCCTGCCTACGTTTCCACTGTGTCTCTGTCACATTTATCGCTTCTCTCCCCTCCCTTCTCTGGGAGACAACTATCAGCCTCATTACAGATCGACACATCAGCTGCTTATAGATGTTAATAATCATCGTAGGCTCAGTCAATATACGACAAAAAGAAAACGTGTGCAGCTTTAAAGACAAAACACTGCATGTTTGTGTGACCGCCCACCTATATAAACTCTCCGACTGAAGCGCTGCATCAGCAGCAAGACAAATACATGAAGAGGAATGAGGTTGATGATGAACACGTAACCGCCCCAAGCTGAAACCTGTGAAACACAGAACAGATTTAATAAGAACACTGTTGGTATCATTAATGGATTACACATGCACACATTCATAGCTGCATAAATAAACAGGCACCTCCAGGGTTAGTTTAATGTTCCTTGTTATAATGAGATCTTAAAACCTTCCTGAATATAACTGAAGCTTTTAGCTGCAGTGGATAATCAGTATTGTAACCTATGATTGGGCACTTAAGGGTGGCTGTACTTTCTATTACCCACAACACACAAACATAATACTGAGCTGCTTGGACAGAGCAGAGGGTGGAAAGCTGCACAACCCACCTGAGAGCTGTGATTATTCAGATTATGAGCTCATTGCCATTCAAATTGTTCTGATGGTCCCAAAGGATTTCAGGTTTGACACACATAAAGACAGAGGATTGGATGCGTTCAGAAAAGCAGACATATGCAAGCTTTGTAGATTTTTAGTGTTGGTGTCATGTAGCTGCCTGGCAGTGAGTGCCGGCCAGAAAGGAAAATCCACAGATTACAGCGTGATGCATTCATTGTGAATTCATTTGTCTCTGTCTCTGTCTGATGAAAATGGCTACCAAGCAATGAAGCAATGAATTAAACAATCCTCTGACTCACAATTGACAAGAACCTTATGTGGTAAGAGTGAGTAAAGACTAAATGTAAGTGGTACAGAAATAAAGAAATGTATACAAAATTCTTGTTTAGGCTTCTTTAAAAACTAACAGGGTACGGGATTGTAAATATAGTAAAATTGGTTTAAAAGCAAAGTTCTTTGTCCCTGTATCATAGACAAAACTTTAGTCAGTTTGAGCTCACCATGTAAAAATAGGAGAGGCAGCATCCTATGGCCCAGAACACAGATCCCGACTTCACCGACTTCACCTGGAGTTTACATAGAAAATTATATTGACAAGGATGCACATATCTCCAAATACATTAGCTGCTTCAATTAAGCTCAGCTGCTATGATCACTGTTTCTTCCTTGGCGATATTCTGCCATACCACTCACACAAAACAGCGTCATGTTGTACTCTTTAATGATCATGGGCCACACATCTCTGCCTTCCTGGCTACAGGGTTTAACAAAGCTAACATGCTAGGACTTCAAAGGCACAGCTGGGAGCTGCTAATACCCTTTGGATGAGTTGAGAATAGAGTAATGACTGACTGTAGTTAATAAAAAGACATAAAACACTAACAGAGATCATAACTTTGTCTCACAAGACAACAATGTACAAGACAACAATGAATCAATAAAATGAAAACAACTTCTGTGTGCTGTGAATTTTAGTGGGCAGAGATAGATGACTAATTTGCTGTTAACTGGTGAAGTAAACCAATATGGCTGCCTGGTTATGAGGCACTGTACAACTGGCAAACAATGTGCTGTGTGTTTGCAGCCAAAGGCATTTCACAGTAGAGTCATTTCATCCATTAATATTTCAATAGCAATAGTTAGTAGATGTTTACTACTCTCTAAGTTCACAGAAATAAGTTTTGTATTGTACTGTAGTTTTGTCCTTCCTACCAAGGACAAATCAGTCAAAATAGCAATAATAATTGTTATAAATAGTTGTATATTGCAGGAAAACAGATACATTATGTATGAAAGTACCCAGAGATAGAAGGTGAACTGCAGGGCAAAGATGGCTATGCCTTCATTGTCAAAAGAGCCAGCCACAGAACGGGAGATGTAGCCGGGGACAATTGCAATGAAGCAGGCTGCAAGCAGCCCCGCGCCCTGGTTCCACAGCTCCCGTGTTAGCAGAAAGGTGGAGATAGACGTTAAACCACTGAAGACAGGGGCCAGGAACACACACACGTCCCGGATGTGGACTGTAATGTGCAGCAGGTTGAGCACATAGTGGATGAGTCCTGCTGTGACCATCAGGCCCGGGTACACCTGCAGCAGGGGTGGATACAGAGGAAAACATAAAGGAGCTCAAATTAGCTCAAATGCTCCAAATGACTTCTGTGTAATGTTTATTGAGGATGTAATACAATGATACGATCACAAAACAGGATCATGTGACAGGTCCTGCCAGCTCAGAGAGAAGCTGGACAGAGAATGTATCTCCTTTTGTCTCAGGAGTCTGAATGTGCAAGCTTGAATTCTTTTTGTCACACTGCAAACCGACAACTGCACAATTTCTCACTCAAACAGACTGAGCAACACTCACCGTGCCCCCCACTATCCTGCCCAGAGGGTACCAGGCTCGTTCGTCAAACCAGTTGAGGAACTCGTAGAAGCCATTTGAAGACAGGTAGTGCGTTGACCTGTAATTGAACCTGAAACATTGAAAGAAACAGAGAAAGCCTGTTAAGATAGGACACAGAAACAAACTGGTCAATCAATTATTTTATTGTCAAGAGTGGGCGGATGTTAGTCATCAGTTTATCTATGAATCCAGGATTGCACAAAATATGGACTAAAGCATTTTAGTCTTTTATAATTCCTGAAAATCACACAACTTGATAGAATTATCAATAGACACAATTCATGCTTTCAGGTGTCACTCAGGTGCGGGTTCTACTGAAAGACGTTCAGTCCAACTCAGTGCTTGTCCGTAAAATCTCAGCTAATATCAGTATTTAATTGTTGAGGTTACCAAATCTATGGAGAAAAGGACTATTGGACAGCTCTGTCACCTGACAGTGTTTTCTGCAGTGTTCATTTTGCTTGACTTTTCTGAACCACAGTTAGGCTGCTGTTAAATGTTATGTCTCCTCTGCTCTCTGGTATCTGTTGGGGTGGTTTTGTAAGATGCTCGTTTCTGAAACGTCACATCTTCTGTTGTGTGTCCATTTTGTGTTCTGCACCTTAGCAGCGCAGTCAAGTTTAACGTGAATGGCGCTTATGTAGGTCAGCGATATCGAAAAAGCAGGAGGTACAGACACTTATGCTGCTGACTGGCCAGTTTAAAGTCCTGACACAACACACTGGTAAAAAGCTTCTCTGAACTGAGACATTTTCACACGTGTCAAGAAACTGATTCTTTCTGGAGATTACCTGTATTATGAAATATTAGGTTTTGTTAGTGTCAGTTCATTCAAATACTACACAATTTCCATAAAGCTGAGCTCATGGGGTTGGTTTGTTAGTCTTACAGGGTATTTGTGTATTATCTTCAGTGTAATCACCACAAAAACAGAAGGATTATCAGCAGATCAGAGGATCCTTTATCACAAGCAAATACTATAACACAGTGTTCTCAAATACTCAAATATATTGGAGAGGAACTACTCTGAAACCGAGATCGAATGGCATAGTCTGTATCGGAAGACATGGTTTAGGCTGGCAAACCACAGAGACACATTATCACACTATGACGTCTCCATTGACCAATGAACAGCTGCCAACAGTTTCAGTGATAAAACAAGTGAAACACACAATCCCTGAGATCACAAAGTACAGATACAGCTGCATCAACGCACACACACACAGAGGCAAACTCTCTTCATTCAAAGTGTCACATCACCTAACCACCATATTAAGGCTTATGTGCTAACAAATATAATACTAGATACTGTAGTATCAATCCTACCTGTGGAGGTGAGACCAGCCTGCCACAGCTCCCTCACTTTAAACAAGGACAACAATGGAATAGTTTAAATCATCAAAGTCAAATCATCTCAATACACTTGAGCCTCAATTGTCTAACAATTTTGACTGGAAGGATTGGAGTTGTTTTAGGACAACATATCCTAAATATTTAATAAGACCATATAATCATCATTAATTTACACTTGGTCTATAGGCAGATTTTTTTAAATATGGCAAGATAGAAATATAACAAGAACAACGTTTGTTGAGTAGGTTTTTTTTCTACTGTGTTCTGGGTTTAACTAGGGAACAGTGATGCAAATGAATTTATAGGAACAAGGGCAAATGCAGTTGGTCATTGTGAGACCTGGAGACTAGAGGACAGAGGTCTGTCTGAGGTGGGTGACCCCCCCCCACCAAGATAAAGGACACAATGTGTTCTTTGGCTGTGACTTCTGGGGCAAAACTGTGCCATTTGTCATTTGACTCCCAGACTGAAAGGACTTTAAAGCTGGTTCATGACAAGCAGCTTTTATTTGGGCTCGATAGAACTTTTGGTTCCATTCTGAGGGGAAAAATGAACATTTTTACTGCAGAAGGATGTTCCTAGTAAACATCAGTGCATACTGGAAGCCAATGTCATGAAGTTAGTGTATAAAGCAAAAAACACCCAGCTCCTTCAACAGCCAGTGATCCGAAACAGGAAACAAATAATTTCAAACTACAAACTTTTTTGGAACAACCTACAGGTACAACCTTTCCTCCAACCTGTACAGGAGTTACAACAGCTGGAGGTCTTTTTCTGGGCCCAGTTCTATACTGATTCGTAAGCACATAACCACTTGTGTCGAACAACTTGATTCTTTTAAGGTTTGGATGTTGAACGAAACACTAACACCAGAACTACTAGTAGCATCTAATTTGCATTATTTCAGATTCAGTGCACCCACTGTTATTTTCCTTTCAGCATTCTAGTTCATTATTGGCATGTTGTGTTCACAGACACAGTGACACAACTGGCAGGATAGCAATAATCTGCTTTGTGAATATTTATGGCGTTTTGCTTGTGTTTTCAGTAGAAGAACAGTATAACAAAATAACAATTCAACTTAGTTTTATTTATATAGCACAGATTCACAACTATATAGAAAACCCAATAAATCCTACTAGAAGTAATCACACCACATTTGTTTGCCTTCAGTTAATCTGGCCTGGTCCTAAAGGTACTCTTTATTTAGGACCACTTCTTTTTTCAGAATCACTTAGAATCACTATAGAGCAGCATTCATATCGTGACACTTGCTGAAAGCCTTCCCCCGTCCTATTACTTCTTTAATCTCAGATGAAGCTGGTGAAGTGCTTCCTCCAACAGATAAGAACATCTTTTATGCTTGGGCAACAAAGTGTGGCCTTTTAATTCTATTAATAAAATCATTCGTAACACCTCCAAAACAGAGAACGTCCGTGTAGTCATTCAAATAACCACACTGGATGAATGAACAACCAACTAGACCAGTACACTACAAACGTTCCAGTGCTTTGCATCATAACAGTCAAAGCCAGTTACAGTTGGCCTCTAAGTGACAACTTGTGGGACGGTGTACTGCATAGTTAAGCTACTCACACCAATCACTGATTGCACAACCACACATGGCTGCGATTCCATAAACAGATATGTATGTGTGTGTGTAAACGTACTTGTGTTTGTGTATAGTTCATTGGTTTTCTTCGCCGCTAATAAAGGCACAAGCAGTCTCTGCTTGAGCAGCAGAGCATGTAGTCCTACCAGTATTACCAATTTAGCTCCCGTGTAAGTAGATTCAGTGCTTTTTACTAGGCGAGACTAGAAACTAACAACTTTCTGGCCAGATGTCTAACATTTGAGAGACAAGTGAATGAAAGAAATCTTCTTTAAAAGAAACTTCTTTCTTTAAAGAACAGTGTGTTGAATATACAGTAATAATGATAGGATTGCTACTGTCTTATGTGTAAGATGAGATCAGACAGTGAAGCTGGCACATCATCTGAATTTAAACTATTTTCTTCTTCTTTCTATGGAAGTTTGACGTCGACCTGTGCATGTTCATGGAGAGGGGACCACTGATCTGTCTCCCTGACGCCAACGTGGTCAGGCAGCCTCACCTCCACACAAAGAAAGATAAGAAGCAATTACCTCACCAATGAAGAAAATGCAATGGGCAAAGAGAGAGCTCCAAGAGGTGATGGTGTAGAAAACCAAGTCAAAATGTAACATACAGGTAGCACAAAGGACCTCTTGAATAAGAGTCGAGTGACATAATAAAAAAACAAAAAGGGACAGAACACAATGATTTATTGCACAGCTGTTTTATCAACTCTATAATGGTAATCATACTGTACTGGTATTTTCAGGACACAGAATACTAGGTGTTCAGAAGTACCACAGCAGTAAATTCTAAACTCAAACTGAAAGCTGAGTAACTTAAGTGACAGTTTGTATCACAGTGTGCGATAAGGCTTCAGCTCCATCAGCAGCGGAAATCGTGTGACACTTATTTAGAATCTGATAAATAACATTATACATCCTCAGTCAGAGGATGTAATATATATATATATATATATATATATATATATATATATATATATATATATATATATATATACACACAAGAAAGAAATGGCTGAGATGCGAGAACAAGGCTCTGTTGGAATGCTACTACTCAAGTAACCCTAGTCAGAGGGGCTACATGCAAAGAATGTGCGGTGAATGGGAACGGAGAAACCCACATTCAAGACTGACTGCGAAGCAACTAGTAGCTCAGTGTTCCAACATCCACAAACGGCAACTGCTATCACAACTTGAGATTGACGAGATACAACACAAATGCTACGGCAAGGGGGAGCCAGGACGCCAGGTCAGAGGGGAGGTTTCACCATCTCCCCATCTACCCCAAATTGGGTACGAAGCCCCAGTAAGCACAGATACGCTGAGCGAGGCAGCGACTGACCTGAAAGATAAGATCATGGCGAGACTGAACAGGCAACCCCGAACCCCACTACAACGGCTAAGTGAAGTACCATCAGAAAATCTCATGGAAGATGTGAATGCAGCATTGAGAGCGATCCCTACCACAACAATCACAGAAACCAATGAGCTGATATACGCTTCAGCATCAGTGATCTTAGAGATGCTTGGCTATAAGAGCAACCATGGGAGCCATGAGAAACAATACCCACCATGGAAACGAAGGTTGGAGGCAAAAATCAAGGCAGCTCGGAGGGAAGTGAGCCAAATGACAGAGGCCCAGAGAGGTGCAATGAAAAGACTGATGCCCAAGAGGTACAGCCAGATGCCCATACCTGAAGCACTCAAAACTGCCAAGCAAAGGCTACAAGCCTTGGCCAGCCGCCTAAAGAGATACACCAGAGATAACGAAGCCAGACGAATAAACCGGCTGTTCGCAACACAACCTGCGAAAGTGTACTCTCAATGGCAGGGTAATAACAACAGAGCAGACCCACCAAGGCTGGAAACTGAACAGTACTGGAAGGATATATGGGAAAGGGAGGCATCACACAACAGTGATGCACAGTGGCTGGTGGATCTGAGGGAAGACCACAGCAACCTCCCTGAACAGAATCCAGTGACTATCACAGTGGCAGACATCCAACATAGAGTCTCAGGTATGAAAAACTGGACAGCACCTGGCCCTGACATGATCCACGCCTACTGGCTAAAGAAGCCCACTGCAATCCATGAGCGCCTGGCAGCACAAATGAACCAGCTGCTAAGGGATGGGACTCACCCTGAATGGCTAACCAAAGGGCGAACGATCCTGATAATGAAGGATCCCTCAAAGGGTACAGTCCCATCCAACTACCGGCCAATAACCTGTCTCTCCACAACATGGAAGCTCATGTCAGGCATCATCGCAGCTAAGATAAGTGGGCACATGAGTCAATACATGAGCGAAGCACAGAAGGGCATTGTTAAGGATACCAGAGGAGCCAAACACCAACTCCTGGTAGACAGAACAGTCGCCCAAGACTGCAGAATGCGACACACCAACCTGTGCACAGCCTGGATCGACTACAAGAAAGCCTATGACTCAATGCCACACACATGGATCACTGAATGCTTGGAGCTGTACAACATCAACAGAACTCTAAGGGCCTTCATTGCAAACTCGATGAGGTTGTGGAGAACCACCCTTGAAGCCAATGGGAAGCCACTTGCCCAAGTATCCATCAAACGTGGCATATACCAAGGAGATGCACTGTCCCCACTGCTGTTCTGCATAGGTCTGAACCCCCTCAGCCAAATAATAAACAAGACTGGCTATGGATACCGACTCCGGAACGGGGCCACCATAAGTCACCTCCTCTACATGGATGACATCAAGCTGTACGCCAAGAGTGAGCGAGACATCGACTCGCTGATCCACACCACCAGGATCTACAGCTCGGACATCGGGATGTCATTCGGACTCGAGAAATGTGGGAGGATGGTGACAAAGAGAGGCAAGGTAATCCACACAGAAGGGGTCTCACTCCCAGAAGGAACAATAGCAGACATTGAGGACAATTACAAGTACCTTGGAATACCACAGGCAAACGGCAACCTTGAACAGGCAACAAGGAATGCGGCAACAGCCAAATACCTCCAACGAGTAAGGCAAGTCCTAAGAAGCCAGCTCAATGGCAAGAACAAATCCCGGGCAATAAACAGCTACGCTCTGCCAGTGATCAGATACCCTGCGGGAATAATAAGGTGGCCAAAGGAAGAGATACAGACCACAGATGTTAAGACACGAAAGCTCCTCACCATGCATGGAGAGTTCCACCCCAAATCCAGCACCCTGAGACTGTACGCTAGCCGCAAGGAAGGAGGCCGAGGAGTAGTGAGCGTGAGAGCCACTATCCAGGATGAAACATCCAAGATCCATAAGTACATCAAGGATAAGGCCCCGACAGATGACGTGCTGAGTGAATGTCTCAGGCAGTGGAGAACAGAGGATGAGATGCTGGAAGAGGGACCATCATGGGAGGACAAGCCCTTGCACGGGATGTACCCCACCGGAACATAACTGAAGTGGCTGATCTCAACAAATCCTACCAATGGCTTGAAAGGGCTGGGCTGAAGGACAGCACAGAGGCACTCATCCTGGCTGCACAGGAGCAGGCCCTGAGCACCAGAGCCATAGAGGCCCAGATCTACCACACCAGACAAGACCCAAGGTGTAGACTGTGCAAAGAGGCCCCAGAGACGGTCCAGCACATAACTGCAGGGTGTAAGATGCTGGCAGGCAAAGCATACATGGAACGCCATAACCAAGTGGCTGGCATAGTATACAGGAACATCTGCGCGGAGTATGGACTGGAAACCCCAAGGTCAAAGTGGGAAACACCTCCAAGGTGGTAGAGAACGAGCGAGCCAAGATCCTGTGGGACTTCCAGATCCAGACTGACAGAATGGTAATGGCGAACCAACCAGACATTGTGGTGGTGGATAAAGAGCAGAGGAAAGCCGTAGTGGTGGATGTGGCAATACCAAGCGATGGCAACATCAGGAAAAAGGAACATGAGAAACTAGAGAAATACCAAGGGCTCAGAGAAGAACTGGAGAAGGCTTGGAAGGTGAAGGCCACAGTGGTGCCTGTGGTGATCGGAGCACTAGGGGCTGTGACCCCCAAACTGGAGGAGTGGCTACGACAGATCCCTGGAAAAACATCCGAAATCTCAGTCCAGAAAAGTGCAGTCCTAGGAACAGCAAGGATACTGCGCAGAACCCTCAAGCTCCCTGGCCTCTGGTAGAGGACCCCGAGCTTGGAAAGTGGATGAGACCACCCAGCGGAGGGTGAGAATAGAGTGTGTGTGTGTGTGTGTTGTGTGTGTGTGTGTGTGTGTGTGTGTGTGTGTGTGTGTGTGTGTGTGGGGTGTGTGTATATATATATATCTATAGATATATATATATTATATAGATATATTATATAATTAATATATATCTATATATTATATAATATATATATATATATATATATATATATATATATATATATATATATATATATATACTATATATATATATATATATATTATATATATATATATATATATATTATATTTATACTATATATAATATTATATATATATATATATAATATACACCTGTACTGTACTGCACTGTGCCAACACAAACTGTTCTGTCATTGTATACTCTGTATACTCCTTTCTTATCTTCCTGAAATGGAGTGTAAAAGAATTTCTTTTTTTTCTTTTAAATAAAGTGAATAACAAATAAGGTGTTTGCTCATGTACAAATGAACTAAGCCCTTAGACTCTGCCAAATCACCCCAGTGTAGGAAGCTGTTTTTATTGTGAAACTACTAAATGAACAGGAAGTAAAGACAGGTGCAGTGAAGGCAGGCAGAACATTACCAGGAAAGAAAGCCAGCATTCAGCATCAGGTTCTATACACTTACAAAAGCAGAAACCACTTTCTAACAAATAATAAATTATGTTAATGTGTCTAAATAATTTAGGCACCTAAAGTTGAAGGTGTGCATGAGAAGGACTTTCACTGCGGAGATCATTAGGCAGATAAAAGTGGGGAAGGGTTTAAATCTGAGCCAGGTTAAATGAAGCCAAGAGGCAAAGATGAAGGTCTGCTTTCCTATTCTGTTTCAAGCAAGCACTTTTGATGTCTTCCTCTAAATCAACCTCCTTTTTCCACTTTAATTCCAAAAAAGTTGTACTCCATACGCATTCAATGCATTTGAGTCTAAATCGTGCCTTAGATGTACAAAACAAGGTGAAGCACACGACAGCTGACCCACCAGTAATGTTTCGACAGTGTGTGCACTGGGCTGGCTGGTTCCTGTGTTCAGCTCATTCTCACCAACTAGGACGGCTGATGTTTAAAAAAAACCCTGCTTGTTCTTTGTCAAGGCCGCAATTGAAACCTTATCCCTGTTATCTCTCAGTACAAGACGACAAGCGTGCAATTTGATTGAACAGTGAGTCGATTCTATTTTACCCACTTCATCCCTGCAGGGTAGTCGGGGCTACACAGCCAGCTGTCTGCAGATTTTAGGCTTCTGCCTTCCTCACACAAAGAGCACAGCTTAATTAATCACAAGTCTTCTTGTGCCCTGTCTGTGCTAAAAAATAATAATCGTAGTAAAACACTTCGTTAAACATCTGCTCCTAACTGATTTTATTTTTAACCTAGTGGCAATGATTCTCTTTAAAATGATAAATGGTCCACATTAATATAGCGCATTTAAACAACCTTTCAGGGGTCCAAAGCACTTTACAGTAGCTTCTCATTCACTCTCACATTCACACACTGGTGCCACATTTTAAGTGGTGCAGGTCTGCAATGATTCTTCTTCTTCTTAAATGCTAGCCTTAAGATCATAGTTATATCATGTCATATTAAAGACATCTGGTCAACAGGTTTCAGACCAGAAAATGCTTTCACAATTAAGTCCACTATGTAGAATTTATGTTATATAAAAAAACTCAATAAATTCTGAGGAAATATTCACAGAACTCGAGCTCTGAAGGGAAGATGACAGGTGGATCAGATGCAGCCTTGACAGACTTTGCTGGTGGGAGGTCCAGCTCAGCAGCAAGCATCTGACAGCTCTAAATAATCACTTTTACTTCTTTCTAATGCTGCTCTGCGTATTAATGACACAATATGCATTTACCACTCAATGCATAACTAACCGTGCACTGCTGCTAAGTACCGTTCCTTGACCTGCTTTTGCTTTCAGGCGTAATAACACAATCTCACACCCCTGATGGAAAAAACTTAGAACAGCTAGCCACATCAAAAGGACACATCAGAGAGAGTGTGTGTGTGTGTGTGTGTGTGTGTGTGTGTGTGTGTGTGTGTGTGTGTGTGGATGAGACAGGTATAGAAAGTGTAGCAGAGTAGGGCATCAAACTTCTGTAAGAAACTATAGCCTGCATAGTGATAGGAACTTTACACAGAGAAGAGAGAACACGCTGTGACATTTCCTAACCACACATCAACAAATCCTAAATGAATGGTACTACGCATTAAAACTACTTACACATTTATAATGCAGCATTGTGATACTCACACTTCACACACAGAGGATTCCCCTTAGATATGTGAAGTGAGGCAAATGAGCTTCCTTCCTGCCTGCAATACTGAAATCATCATTTCAAAAAGGACTTAAAATAAACAACAAAGAAATTCAGTCATGCTGCATTTTGTATTTTGATAAAACTGTCAGGTTTGAGATATTACACATGAATCACACATATTTCTCACATCTAAGTATCGAGTACAAACTGCTGCCAGCACAACAGCAAGGGAAGAACAACAGAGCGATGCAGCAGGGTAATACTAAATTACACTGTGTCACACGCCGCTCGGCTCCTCAGGCCGAGACGCAGAAGCTGAAGGGCCCTCGTGGAGCCGACACTTGTTAGACTCCTCTGTTATTCAGCGCACAGACATGAAGCCAGCACTTACTAATCCACAATGGTGGTCTCAGAATAATCATTAAATGCTTTCAGTGATGCAATGCAAGCTTGGGCCAGGCAACAGTCCGCTGCACTGCAAATAAAAGGCCTGGGTAGTTTCTGGCAGACCGCCCCTGTATAGGTTTAAACCAAAAAACAAACGCAAAGGAATCTGATCCTCCTTTTTACACTAGTTTGATCCCCATGAGGGAAAACCGCTGCACGGGGTGTGTATGACAGGGCTACTACAGGGATGCGAGGTCTTGGCCAAAGATCTCGACGAGGGGCCAGAAGGAACAGGGAGTTAAACAACAGAGGACTGCATTAGCAACTGATTCACAGCCACTCTACTGAGGCACAGCTGTCCGTGTCTGCTGCTGAGACACGGGCGTTCGGCCTTTACCGCATTTGGCTGAACTTCCCGAAAATCATCAACTCCACAAGATTATCGTTTAATCGTGACACCAAAGAAGTAACTAACAGTGCTCCGGGACGAGCCCGTGCTGAAACAGGTGCAGCGGTGCACAGCCGATTACACTGAATAATCTAAGTACTGTGAAAGGAAAGAATGGGAACAGATGTGATCCTGTGGATAATGAAGTAGAAAGTTCCAACGGCTCGATCTGATGAGGCCACGGCCAACGTGCCTCACTCGGCCGATATTATCTCACACTTTACGTTAAAGACACGGGATTCACGTTATGCGGAAACGGCGAGCGCACGGCAGTGGCCCAGAGAGCCAATAGCTGAAGTACTGTTTTAACCAGGGAGTAAAGATAAGGTTTGCGGCGGGGCCGAGCTCACGGCAGCCAAGCCTAAATGCAGGGACCCCACGGTGAATCCAGTTACACGTCTTGTGTGACATGTTTAAAGGCAACTTCCTCCCAACGCAACGCAGTCCTCACTAGCCGACGCACGGCTCCACGCAAGTCCGTGTGGGCGACAAGCGAACTCACCAGGGGTCAAACTCGTGGATGATGCTCTCGAAGCGAATGACAGCGAAGAGCCTCGAGCTGAATCCGGCCAGCCACGCCAGGAACAGGATGGTGAACGACAGCAGGGACTGCCACCCGGCCGGCTGCGTCAGGCCGCCGGACAGCCCCCCGCCCGCCGCACCGGCGCCGCTGCTGCTGCCGCTGCCGCCGCTGCTCCTCTCCGCGGCGGCGGCGCTGCTGCGGCCGTTCCCGGAATACGACGCCCCGGAGTTCACCTGGGATTTGTGTTTATTGTCGGAAACCGTGACAGGCTCCGCCATATTTCACGCTGGAGAGTCGGCAATGAAGCACGCGAGGAGAGCTATCGGGTATGACACCGTAGAGAACCCCCCTTCCTCCTTTTCTCTGCCACGCTCCACTTCCGAAACTACTTGCACCAGTTTCCCTACACGCCCTGCATTTCCTAAAAAAACGACGGCGATCCCACACTTTGTAACCTTACTTTGTACCGAACTAAAATGTGTTAAATAATCCCAAGGAGACACATTACAACACGGTTCTGCTCCATGACACATTGAGCTCCAACAGTTCCTCCTTCCTCTCTTGGAGCTGGAAGAAGGGGCGGGAGCAGCGAGTGGAGCAGGAAGCGATTCCAGCCTGTCACAGCAAGACAGGTACAGTCAAGAGGCGCGCGACGTCCGAAGTTGACCAATCCCACGGTAGTTTGCGCTTGACAGACAACCAAATCAACCAATGATATAGTAGATGTGTGACCACTGGAAAATCTGTAGTGAGAGAAAAGTGAAAAGCCGCAATCAAACCGAAATTTGCCTTAAGACCAATATCCGGCAGAAGCATAAAGGCGGAAATGGCGTTATAGTATGAATTAATACAGACACGAACCGCGACACCGAGTTCTGAAACCACGAAAATAATAGGCGTTGTTGATTCAAGTAAATTGTTTTTTTTTTTAAATTAAAAGGTCAAAAGTGTTGGAAACTTTTTAATGTTAGTTTCTCCACAAGTAAAGTAAATGGCAATATTAATTAGAACAAGTTTGTCTTTCCTTGGTGTACTTGCATTTCCTGGTTATTTCAACCACCCTTATTTTATATTCTGACTTGAAGTTTTACAACTTCATTCAATTTGCATTACCACCCAACACTGATGATGATCTACAAAAAAGTTTCAAAGTACACTATGGTGTCTATGTGAGCAGCAAAGTCTTTGTGTGATGGATTTGAGAAGACATCCTTGTGGAAAGAAAGGAGGAGAGAGATAGTCCTCAGAACAAAGGAGTTGCAGACCTTTATAATTCATCAAGTATCTGTGGAGGAAAAGACGGGTCTTTCTGAAAAATAGAAATGTAAAGAGATCATAATGAGGCTCATTGCTTTGCTGTCAGCACATTTCTGGAGATGAGTTGAAAATTAATAAAGAGCAATGCAACACAAACATACGTTTTAATGAGAATCAACACACTTATTTCAGTGTCTATGGTTTACCAGCTTGGCCCAATTACTGAACGTTTAGTTCTAATATAATAATAATGAATGAATCAATATTGCCTTTGTGTAATTTAGATATAGATGTACTGATTTTCATCCTTTTTTATTCAAATATCCTGCAGGTGATGCAACATTTTTAGCTAGGATTGTATATGACCTTTATGTAGGTTTATCTTATCTTAATTTGAATGAACATTTAAAATAGAGTAAGAATCTGTCAACCTGTCCGCCAACTCCCAGGCTAACATCACAATTATTTAAAAAGGACTAATAAAAACAAAACAATTTAGTCATTAATCAAGAGGAGTATATCATTATTTATATGCTCCTCTTGAAAAAGCGAAACTGTCCATCACAATATGACATTCAACCTAATACATGCTGCTTGCTGAACTGCCAGACAGGCCAAACAAATAAAATAAATGAAATAGACTTGGCAAATGGAAACGAACAAATAATGCCAGTTTCTTCCATCTGAATTAATCATACTTTAACCTTCCACAAATAAACCACTGTTCTTATGTTTAAAGTGAGAGGCAGGTTTTGTGCCAGGTTTTGTTCTTCTGAGGTCTCTCCTCTCTCTTCCTTTCAAAATGCAGTCTTAGTCATAAAGATAATAGAGCCTTTGCTGTGAGAATCTGGAATGAATGGTCTGAGAAGAAGATTAGGGTCACATACTTAGTTCCAGCTATTTATTTTTATTTTTTTAACTGTTGCTCATGGCCAAGTCAAATCACCATATGTGTGTGACTGTGCATGTTTTTCAATCCCTGCATGCAAACCTGCGGGTGAGATGCAGCCGATTGCTCAGGAAGTAAAGACAGCTGCAGTAAAGTAAAACCTCCCTAAACAATTACTGAAACGACAGCTGGTAGTTTGTAGACGTGTTTGATTGTTTAAGTTGAATGTGAAAAATTTAAATAAAGTTCAAAATAATATCTAATTTTGCTTTATCATGCTACTGGTTAAAGATACAGGTGGTTTTACAATTGTTTCCCTTAAAGGAGTCATATCATGCTTTTCATTCTAAAAAATATTAGACTTTAATGTCTCAGTAAGGTCTCTGTAAATTTTCATCCCATAAAACCCTTTAGATCGTCCACACTGCCCCTGTCAATGTGTGGTTTTCACTCTCCATCAGCAAACGCTGTGTTTTCTGGGCGTGTCTCCAGCGTAGCTGCTCACCACACCTCTGTGCGGAAGCGCATACCTTTTTTGTTGTTGTTTTTTTTTTAAATTGGCTCCATGGATACAAGCCACCGCACGGTTAGGATACAATAGGTGGCAGTAGTGCGACATTGAGAATGCAATCCACCGCAATCCTCCACAGAAGAAGAAGAACCACTACAGAACTGCACGACATTAGCCAGCTGATTCGTAGCGTTGTAGAACCATACGTCTACGATCCCGAATCTGACCCTGAAGCTGAAGAGGAGGCTGTTGAAGTCGCCACATTTCGGCTGATGCAAGATGTGTCTCATTGGTAATGTCGCATTTACTTCAATTTAATTGATTTATGTAATTTGCAAAGCGACTAGCGGTTGCTAATGCGTATGCTAAATGGCGTGTGCAGCTTCAATATTCACAACACGACTTACCTGGAAAACTCTCGTTAATAGATAACACTACTTTAGCTTACATTATACAAATAAATAAGTTTGAGAGCATAGCTGAAATAATATAAATACATTTTACATTTACACATTTCACTGATTTGTCTTACTTGTGCTGCTGCTCTGACAATTTTATTTAAAAAATGTGCATTAATATTTAGAGCAATCACTGCATGACCTACCTGGGAACAAAAAGCATTGGTTCAAATTATATATTGACCTAACGTATTTTTACTGCTTTTAAATATGTTTTTTGTCATTCATGATAAATTTGACAGTAATATGTCTCTGTATCTAAAGTTGTTACAGGTATCTAGTCTACAGAGGCTAGTGAGCTGGTGCTGAGGATTCCTGGGGTGAAGAATCTGAATTGCCATCTCTTCATGCTTGGGTTGTAGATGAAGGCAGTTTCCTGATGGATAAAAAACTCATAGTATGATTGATGTAGACCACCTGTAGAATAACTCCTTTACCGTTTGAGTAAAAATGTGTTTTTTGTGAGTGCAATACTCATTAAGAATTTTTTTAACTTTATTTATATATAATTTATGCGTTTTATTTATGGCCGCTTCAACTTTATAGCTTACCATATTAGAAAGAGAAAATCATGTAATTTCAATACTATGATTTCCTAAATAAAAGTGTTTTCCCTTCAGAAACAGAGTTCAGTGAAATACATAATAGTTAAAGCCAACTTTATTGTAAACCAAAAAAATACACCACTACTCCAAAGCTAGAACAAACTGTTACCTTCACACTCCAATGTGCAATGTATAGGTTACTGAGTTAATTAAGAAGTCTGGGGGTTTGAGGACGAAGGAGAAGCTTTTGCAGGGCCTTGCAGACGAAATGCATGAAAGTAGGGTAAACAGGGAGATGTGGTGATCCTTGTTCTCATCACTATTTGGAAGACTGAGCGGAAGCAGTCCTCTACCAGATGGAAGCTGTGGCTGTCCTCACCATCACCTCATCAAAACAAAAAGGTAGTGCAATCAGAATTGTAGATTAGTGAAATGTTCATTATTATGTAGGTCAAAACCTTCTCTAATGTAAGAACACACAATACCAGACAAAAAATGAAACCAAACAAGAGGACAGGCCTGTCTGTGCTAAAACAACAGATAAAACAGTTGTTACAATTCAAATATAAAATCTAAACAGTATATACCAATTAAAATCTTCTATTACCTATCTTACTGTTGGTACATACAAACTTACATACCTTCACTCCTGAGCTGGGCAGCAGATGTCTGTGTACCAACAGTCTGCAGTGATTTCTCTGTTTGACAGCCTCCTTGCATGTGGGCAACTGGGATTTGCCCTCCTACAGTATAGAAAAGACTGTTACATTTACTGTAAATTGTATTAGTCCTACAAATATAATGGCTATGGTACAAGCTATCGGTAACTGACCAGATAAGCAGCAGGTATTGTAGAGATGTGACTAATTAAGCAACTAAGCTTGAAACACAACACAGTAATCATTCCAACTAATCATGTTAGAATTTGATAGAACAATGACATAACCCCAAATCACAAGTTGATTTAGGCTGTGACACAGGACGGGGTAATAAACATAACCGCGTTCATCTGCAGGTTCTTTTTGTAGCGATCGACCAGCTGTAGCTCTAAAGTGCAAAGGCCTAAAGGCATGCTAACGGCTAACGCAACACACAAACAGGAGCGGCAGCACGTCAACAGGACAAAAGCTCGATCCACCGCTTCCTGCCTGTCGCCGATCGAAGGCCCATCGCTATTAGCTGTTCCCCACACAGGTGTGTGATTGCACCAACTCAGAGTAGCACATTTGAAAGGGACAAAGGCTCGGTTGACTCACTGTAGCCGTTAGCGACGCTAGCGATTAGCTTGTCTCACATGTGGGTAACTGCATTTTAAACAGACCCAACTAACATATTTAGATATCACAAGTATCAAGCACAAACTTACTACAGCGAGCTAGATCCACCGCTTCCTGTCTGTCTCCGCTTGAAGGGCGATAAAGATCAGCTGTTCCCCGCAGGTGTATGTGATTACAGAAAAAGGACAGACGCTAGACCCACCGCTCCCTGCCTGTAGCCGCTCGATGCCGATAGTCATTAGCTTTTCTCCACACAGGTGTGTGGCTGCAGGAGCCCACATGAGCACATTTGAAGGGGACAAAGGCTCGGTCGAATGGCTGTAGCCGTTAGCATAGCTAGCTAGTAACTTGACTCACACATAGGTTACTACATTTAAACGGACAAACTAACATTTTAAAACATTATAAATATCAAGCATGTACTTACTTCAGTGAGTGGATGACGGACTTAAGGAATAGGTCCTTTTTTTCCAACAGGAGCCGTGAAACAAATCCAGAATTTCTGAATACGTATGAATACGTATGCACATACGTATAAATGCTGAGGCAGTGTTTCTGGCACCGGTCCGTTAAAAATAAAAGTGACCCACAAATCCTCACTTGTTGATCCCTTGGTGAAGTGAAGAGACTTTGGTGTTGTTAGAACACCTAAGAACCGAACTATTTCTATGGGAGGACTTGAACGCTGCCGTGCTTGTCTGTTCACGGTGAGTGAGAGTGGGGAAATGGCGGAAGTCCAGTTTTGGTTCGGGATCATTGTGGGGGTGGTGGTTCAGGATTTGCAAGGAGAACTTTCAACCAGTGTGACGACAACTGGGACACGGCCTCAGAGTAGGTCGTGGCTGTTTTCATTGGATGAGAAAATTTACGTTTTCAAAATGTGAAAAAAGCAGGAAATGCATTTCTACCGTGCTCAGTGTGTGTATATGTGACCCATAGAGTCATAGGGACGCTCCAAAATGTCTAAAAAGTGGATTTTGCATGATATGGGCCCTTTAAGAATAAACCTTTAATTGAACCTATTAATTGCAGACACAAAATTGATAAATAAGCTTTACTATTGTCTTGCATTGAGAAATGTTCTTCCTGTAAAAGAAGGCCCATTCCTGTGATGAATATGCCTCTGTCTGTGTCAGTGTTTGGTAAAAAAAGTCCTCAGTTTGGGAACCTTGCTGACATGAAACATGACCATAGTTTTGTGAAATGGCAAAGAAGGATCAGTGAACAGCCTGTATAGAACCAAGCTTTCTTGTTCCTGACTTTATTAAGTCCATTTCATGGCTTGCTTTGGCTGCAGTAACTTCAGATTAGGGAAATCTGACAGTCTGCAAGCATCTTTAAAGAAAACCACTCAATGGTCTATATCAAATCCAAAAAATATGCTGAAAAGAGTAAATATTTACCTACCTCATGAAGGCAGTAAGGATGGTTGCTGGTTGCCATGGTATCAAAAACAAAAGCAGCCCATAGCTCGTAATTGTCTAAAGACAAAAATGCACGATACACAAATTGTGATCAACCAATGTTTATTTTTATGACATTTCACATTCACAGACATGCCAGTCTTCAGCCTGCCTCCTTTGCCTTTATCTCTCCCTCACTGAACACAGCTAGCCCCCCACTGCCCTTCTTAAACATTCATACCATGCCAGGACCCACCCACTGCCCCTCCAGTGCACACAGATGAGGCGACACACAGTTCTTCAGACTCAACGCAGGCCCCGTAAAATCAATTTTAGGGGACCATTTTCCACCATCACATGCTTTTGGATAAGTGAAAAATGCTAAATGACCAATCGCCCTTCTCCTCCATTTTCAGCCTACCTAGTGTAGGTGACCTTTGACATGCACATACAGTACTGTACTGAAGATAGGAGAGCCACACCAGGCTCCAGCCTTCCTTCTCAGCCAGCTTTCAGTCTATACCATGGCATTCATATGGATAACACACACAGGGGAAAAAGAGACACAAATGAAGTCTCTAGTAATGATCACTGATTAAAAAGTCAGACACTAGCAGGTAGAAGAGACCATTAGTATTGTTCCTTCAGGCACTTGGGACAGGCAGATCTACATCTATGCCACATTGTTAATATATAACAGTTATAAATTATTTAAACTGTGAATAACAAAAGCACACTTACAGTGACATAAAAGGCTTTTTGGTAAAAAGAAAAATCGGTTCTTATGTACGAAATTTGTATAATTGACTGCAACCCTAAGACTACTGGAGAAACCATGGATCATGTAATATATTTGTTTGCCACTAGGTATCAGCAAATGTCAACACTTCATTTCAGTGAAACTATTTCAAGCTATGTTGTTTTCAAGTGTTTTGTTTTAACAGCTTGTACTAGTTTTCTAATCATTTTTTATTTTATCAACGTTAGAATGAAAGACAGACAGTCACTGGGTCAGACCACAGGGATCAATAAGTACGGCCCAAACATGTGTTTGTCAGAATGGAGATTAAGTTTTGACTCTTTGACCAATGAATGGCCATCTATAGCTTCTATTAAAGAGATCCAGGTCACGTAACTCTTAATGCACACGGCGCATCCTGACAAGACTCCTGCACACATGCATGAAGATTAAATGAAAGTAAGAAGGTAAATACTCTACTAAAAGAGAAATGAAAATGTTTTTCTGACATTATAAGATGAATTGACATTACATTACACATTAAACATTAAACATTGCACCAGTCACTTTAATATCTTACTCACTTTGTTTGGTGCAGTCACCTTACCTCATTGTATACATAATGTTGATAACCTGTGGAGTTCTAAGTTCTAATTTCTAAATTCTTATAATTATTGTGTTATTATTATTATTATTATTATTATGCTTTATTCATTTCTTCTGTATATATGTCTATATGTCTTTGTGCTGTTGTACATAGTAAATTCCCCATTGCGGGACAATAAAGGTATTCTATTCTATTCTATTCTATTCTATTCTATTCTATTCTATTCTTTTATAAACTTGGTGGCACAGTTGGTAGAGCGTTGGCCTGGGGAGTGGGAGGTCCCAGGTTTAAAGACCACCAGCGCACCAAGTGTGTCTTGAGTAAGACACTTAGAGCACCAGCTCCCAGGCACCGCACCGATTAGATTTGTAATTTGTCTTTTGCATAGTTGTCTTGAAGTTAAAATACAAAATAAACAATTTCACTTGTGTTTTGTGATATGAGTGAAAAGTGTAATACTTTAGGAATTAAATATATTCATAACATAATAATATAATATATATAATTAAATATTTGTGATGGTTAAGCTTTAAGTAAGGGGCTGGGGAAAGCATTACTGTATGTCAATGGTGAGACTGCATTGATTTGTGTGTGTGTGTGTCCATGTGTGTGTGTGTGTGTGTGTGTGTGTTTCCGTACCATTATTCTAAAAAGGGCAACAAATAAAAAACTAACGGTTGTCTTGTTTGTATAGAATGTCTTTCAGACTGAGTGACACTAAACTGTCAGAACCAAACTGTGATTCTCTGCCCTCAGTTCAGTTGTCAGCTCTCAGTCCTCTGGTCTAAAGACGGGTCATCAACCTGCAGCTCTGGTCAGCTTTTTGGTCTCTCTGCTGCAACTCCTTGTGACTTTGAAAAGTATTTAATTTAAACTACACAGCTGTAGACTACAATAAGAAGTTAACATCTTAAATAGAAGCGGCTGTTCAAATAGACCATAGCACCATGGAGCCACATGTGCACATGGGTTTAGTCGGTTTGAAAAAAAAGAAACCAATTTGAAACTGAAAGCTGAAATACAGTGGTTGTGTTGAAACAACATGACTATATTATGAAAAAATGTATGAGAAGAAACGTGGGTGACATCAATTAAGGCTCTAACATCTTGCAAACATGGACTGGGAGGTCAATGTAGAGACATTCCAGATGCAGAGATCCAATCAATGAGTAGATTGGAGGTGTCCCCGACACCTGGGAAGCCCAGAAACAACAGCCCACCGCTTCGACCTCTTTCCGACAAGAAATCCTTCTGCAACAAGAACTCAAATCAGGTGGTTTCACTCGCTGATCCCTCTCTCATTTTCGATTGTATCTCATCATATATAATAAGTTCACTGTAAATGAACTGTAAAGCGGCATCTGTTGTAATTCTCCATCCTGAAACAATGTCATGTCTGACTGCATAAGAAGCCTCATAACTCTGTTTGATACCTCTGGCAGAGTTTTTCCAGACTCAGGAGTGATCCAGACGCTGGGCAGAGCCGTCTCCTTGGGGCCGAGTCCATGGAGCATCCTGCAGGTTCACGTCCGCCAAGTTCTGCAAAGAGTGAAAACGAGCCTTCCTCTGCTGGATCTGTAAAACAAGGGAAAAACAAGCTATGAGGTGGATACACATCAGTCCTGGTGAAGCCAAAATAACTCTCAGTACAGGTTGAAAATCATTGAATGGAGGGCCCACAGGATATGCACACACAATAAACAGCTGTTTATTAGAAGATGTGGGTTGATTTCAAGGGAAGCGGCGAGCAAACCTAAAGGTAACCCCCCTACAAAACAAAAGAGACTGTCTTACTATAAAAACTATAAAATAATCACAGCTTTGTTTTCCTCCATGTCACTTCTCGGACCCCGTAGTTTTTTAGCAGGCGTAAGTGTCTTTTTCTATTTTCCGCGGACGCCTGAACGCAGCACATGCCTGTTGTGAAACTGTGGGCAAAAATGATGCACTCACGGACTCGCTGTGGATTTCGCTTTCACTTCCTACAATAGTTACATCCAGCGGGCCGTGTTCTTTTAACGGAACCGTGGGTGTTTAGAAAGTCTCACCGTGGGCAGCAACGACAGTTACCCGTGGTTTGTTCCCAGTGAACCTCCGTCTGACTGCGTGCGGTTCGTTTACTCTTTACTTGTTTACGCTGTTCATTTACCGCTTCTGTTCTGTGCGGCGCGCGCTTCGACACAGCTGTTATTTCAACGTTGGTTACTGTTACAGGAGCCGTCAAACAGCTGGCGCCAATTTATTTTGAAAGTCACTATTATAGTTTTAATGGCTTGCGGTAACTTGTATAAGTACTATTTTAAGGAGTGAAAATCAAATGAATGTAGCAAACGTAAAGAAATGTAGTGAAGTATTTGAAATGGGCAATGGGAATTAAAGCAACTCAGCCATTGTTTAAGTACAGTAGATTAAGTTAATTCGCTGTTTATTTCACACTAGTCAAGAATCTATTCTTTGCATGATGAAACGTTTTATTGATTGAAGTCTGGTTTTAAATAACTCACGTTGCAGCGTCTTTCCTGTCCTGTGTGAAATCCCTCAGATGTGACTGATGAGCATTAACCATGAGTCCGATAGAAGAAGCCAAGGTTTCGTGCCTCAGCCTCCTCACGTGCCACAGAGAGCTGCTGGTCAGCAGGCTGAGGAGCATCCAGTGCGTCCTGGACAACCTGCAGGCGTCTCACTTCTTCTGTGAAGAAGATGTTGAGATTGTGCAGCGAAATATGACCAAGGCCGATCAGGTGGGAAACCCTCTTGATAAGCGTCATGTAACGTAGGTATTTTATTGTGAAACCTTCAGTCTTTTCTTTCAGTAAATTATCTACAGTAACACATGCATCTTAATTAATAAATTAATTATTAATTAATTAGTAATTTCCGTCAATATTTTCTAGGTGCGAAAAATCTTGGAGTTAGTTCAATGCAAGGGGGAGGAGGCCTGTGAATACTTGATCTTCATTCTGTATAAAGTACGCGACGCATACGTGGACCTCCAGCCATGGCTGAAAGAGATTAACTACGAGCCAAGTGAAGACATCACTGTGATGAAAGTGGTCAACACAGATCCTAGTAAGCATTAACCTCACTAATACTTGACACCAGGTATTCTCAAAGAATGATAAATAAGTCAAATTGATAATTTTTCATCAAAAACTGGACGTTTGCATTTTGCTTTGACAAATGTTGAACTGATTTTGCCACTTTATCGTGAGGCAATTTATAATAGATTATTTCCTTACATACACTGAACCTCTGGCGGCCTCTATTATACCAAACCTTAATCATTTAATATCTGTTGTTGCAGACACCAACATCTAAATTTGCTTACAATCAAACTGTATGAGTCACTACAACCACAACAGTACCTATTTATGTAGAAATCAGTATAAATACAGCATACTGTATAGAGTAAATAAAGCCCTTGCATGAATTAATTATTGTAAATCATGGGGGAAGCAAGTGAATTGTCAGCTGAAATGCATGTTAAAATATACCAGAAACAGCTTTTACAATATACAGCTTTTAAATATATGACTGTACCTGGATTATTCTAAAACCAGTAATTATGTCTTTGTCACCCATTAAAATACACTTAATTATTCTTTTCTTCCAAGTTAGCAGATACTGTGAAAAGATGAGGCATGAGATGAGCCGGGACACCTGCTTCATTATGTCGTATGGTCGGGAAGAGGAGACCCGTCTGGAACACCTCTACACTGACACTCTGATGGAGCTGTTGAACGAGGGAAATGAAAGCCTGGGCTTCGTGGAGAGTCTGGACCAGCTCCTCGGAGACCACGCTGTCTTCAATCCTCAGGGTGAAACCATCTTCGTGATGGGGGACGCTGGCGTGGGGAAGTCCATCCTCCTGCAGAAGCTCCAGAACCTTTGGTCTAAGAAGGAGCTGCAGACTGACGCCGTCTTCTTCTTTAGGTTTCGCTGTCGGATGTTCAGCGCGTTCAGCAGGAATGCAGAGCAGATTTCCCTCAAAGAACTTTTGTTCAAACACAACTGTTACCCAGATCATGATCCAGATAATGAGGTGTTTGACTACATCCTGCGTTTCCCTGAGAAGGTTATTTTTACATTCGACGGCTATGATGAGATTCAGAAGGATCTGAGCCCGATCAGTGACAACGAGGTGGTGTCTCCAGAGGACAAAGCGCACCCCCTCCAGCTGCTCGTCAGCCTGCTCTGCGGAAAACTACTCAAGGGCTCCCAGAAGGTGCTGACCGCTCGGACGGGGGTCGAGCTCCAGAGCAAGGTGATCAAGAAGAAGGTGGCCCTGCGGGGGTTCTCCCCTCAGCACCTGAACAGCTACATCAGCCTGCATTTTAAGGAGCAGGAGCACAGGGAGCTGGTGTCCGTCCAGCTAAATGCCAGCCCTCACCTCTGCGGCCTGTGCTCCACCCCGCTCTTCTGCTGGATCATCTTCAAGAGCTTCAGGCACCTGCACCGCATGCACGACAGTTTCCATCTGCCCGACACCTGCGTGACGCTCACCGGCATCTTCCTGCTGCTGTCGGAGGTGTTCCTCAGCCGATCGGCCCCGCCCGCGCCGTCCCTGCTGAAGACGAGGGCCCGTTGTACCTCGGAGACCTTCAAAGGCGGGCTCAGGGCCCTCGCTGCGTTCGCCAGGCTGGCGCTTCAGGGTTTGGAGAGAGGCAGCTTCATGTGCGGCCAGGAGGAGCTGACTGCATGCGGGGTTGCAGAGGACGACGTGCCCATGGGCTTCCTGCGACCTGTGAGTGAGCAGGACGGTACAACTCCCAACTATGAGTTCCTCCATGTAACCCTCCAGTGTTTCTTGGCAGCGTTCGCTCTGGTGTTGGATGGTCAGTCTGCTCCAAACACCATTCTCAAGTTCTTCACAGAGTGCAGCAGGAAGAACGAGCAGACTTGTTGGCCTCTGGAGTTCTGTATATGCAAGTCCTCAAAAGCCAGCGAAAGCAACCCGTTCGCCACCAACGAGCACCTTCAGTTCGTCAATCTGTTCGTGTGCGGTCTACTGTCCAAGGCGCACAGCAGCCTGATGGGGCACCTGGCCCCGCCCCCCCTGCTGAGGAACAAACGAGCCTTGCTAAAGTCCTACCTGTCCACCAGTGTCAGGTGCCACCTCAGAGGTTTGCCTCACTACAGCGGCAACGAAGGCAAAAAGGTCCACGTCCTGCCCAACTTCCTGTGGATACTGAGGTGCGTCTTTGAGACGGGCAGCACGGACATCGCTCGGATGACGGCGAAGGGCATCACGGCGGGCTCCATCAAGCTGGGCTACTGTAACGTGTACTCCGGGGACTGCACCGCCCTCAACTTCGTGTTGCAGCACCGCCAGAAGCTTTTGGGCCTCGACATGGACAACAACAACATCAGTGACTATGGGGTGAAGCAGCTGAAGCCGTCATTTTGTAAAATGACAGTAGTAAGGTAAGAAGTACAGTATATTAAGGATTTAGACCGTATACTGTATATACATGTGTATAGAACACCTCTTGCTTGTATTCAGACTGTGCGTCAACCACCTGTCAGACAGCAGTGTGGAGGTCCTCGCAGAGGAGCTGTGCAAACACAAAGTTGTGGAGGTTCTTGGGTAAGTGAATACATCACCTGTTCTAGATAGCTGTAAAAAACCAGATACTCTGCATTCCGCTCGTTCTGAGGTTTAGGCTTTAACTGCCGGAGCTCTGGCGACGGACATGTTGGAACGCTGCAACATTAAATCACCTGCTTGTTTTAATTTAGGGGTGGAAGCATGGAAGACAATGTGTCACGACACTGTGAGGCTTAGTAGTCCACTCAGAGTGCGTCTGTATGTACAGTTAGGTGGTTTAGTCCAGTGCAAGTTTATCTCTGGGTCAGACTGCTCCATAGTATGACAAGAGACCATACAGAGAAAAAAACATGTCCTTTTTATTCTAAATGACTTGGGTTTTCTAATGTTTGGGATTTTTGACTAATTTCTTCTGTAATTTGCTGATTCATAAAAGCATGAAAGGTCAAGTGGCCCCAAACCAAACCACTACTGACGTAATTACTAGAGTAGTAAACATTTGTGATTGACTGTTGAGTAAACAGCTGTAAGTGAGGCACAGTTAGGTGCGTAGAGAAACAAGTGAAGGAGCAGTCAACTGTTCAATTCAATTCAATTCAATTCAATTTTATTTATATAGCGCCAAATCACAACAAAGTTATTTCAAGGCACTTTACAAAGTAAGGTTTAAAACCTCACACAACTAAACCCAACAAATCCCACATACAGCAAGCATTTAATTTGACAGCAACAGTGGAGAGGAAAAACTCCCTCTCTAACGAGGAAGAAACCTCCAGCAGAACCAGACTGGATGTGGGCGGCCATCTGCCTCGACCGGTTGGGGTGAGAGGATAGAGAGATAGAAAAGCACAGCAACAGCAACAAGCAACAACAAGCAACAACAGAGCACAGGCAGGATGGTAGGACCAGGGACTGGATGCAGGCAGGATGGTTGGATCCGCAGCTGCCCATCACAGACACCAAACTTTGAGTCCAATGATACCTGTGGGTGAGGACAGAGAGGGAGAAAGAGTGGGGGTGGGAGAGAAGAGAGGAGAGAAGCACAACTACTGGACAGAAAGAGACAAGGTTAGTTAAACATGGGACAATGATGGGAGGTTATGGGACAGAGGAGGTAGAAGGAAACAGAGGAGCTCAGTGTATAAATTAAGTCCCCCAGCAGTCTATGTCTATTGCAGCTTAACTAAGAGATGGTTCCTGTGACTAACAATAATTGCCAGTGACCTGAACCATCTCTAACTATAAGCTTTATCAAAAAGGAAGGTTTTAAGCCTAATCTTAAAGGTGGAGAGTGTGTCAGCTTCTCGAACCTGAAGAGGGAGCTGGTTCCAGAGGAGAGGAGCTTGGTAGCTAAAAGCTCTGCCCCCTGTTCTACATTTAAACACTCTAGGAACCGCAAGTAGCCCAGCGCTCTGAGAACGAAGTGTTCTGCTGGGAGCATAAGGAACTATAAGGTCTTTAAGATAAGAAGGAGCTTTATCATTGAGTACTTTGTATGTGAGTAGGAGAATTTTAAATTCTATCCTACATTTTACAGGCAGCCAGTGCAGAGAAGCTAATGTAGGAGAAATGTGATCTCTCTTTCTAAGTCCTGTCAGAACTCTGGCTGCAGCATTTTGAATGAGCTGTAGGTTTTTTAAGGAGCTGTTAGGACATCCTATGAGTAAGGAGTTACAGTAGTCCAGCCTAGAGGTAACAAATGCATGGATCAGTTTCTCTGCATCGCTCTGAGAGAGGATGCTTCTGATTTTAACTATATTTCTAAGGTGGAAGTAGGCGGTTCTGGAGATTTGTTTAATGTATGATGTAAAAGAGAGATCCTGGTCAAACATGACACCAAGGTTCCTCACAGTAGAATCTGAAGCTAATGTTATGCCATCCAGGGTGGCTATCTGACTCAATAGTGTCTCTCTCAGATTTTTAGGCCCAACAATAAGAATCTCGGTTTTATCTGAGTTTAGTTGAAGGAAGTTTTGGGACATCCAGGATTTGATGTCTTTTAAACAACCCTGAATTTTGACTAGTTGATCTGTTTCATTTGGTTCCAAGGACATGTATAGCTGAGTATCATCTGCGTAAAAATGAAAATTAATAGAATGCTTTCTAATAATCTCACCTAGAGGAGACATGTATAAGCTAAACAGAATTGGACCCAGCACAGAACCCTGTGGAACTCCATAGCTAATCCTTGTGCGTGTGGAGAATTTATCATTAACATGAACAAACTGGAATCTGTTCAACAAATAGGATTTAAACCATCCCAATGCTGTTCCATTAATCCCGATTCTATGTTCTAGTGTCTGTAATAGAATGTGATGATCAATTGTATCAAATGCAGCACTAAGATCTAACAGGACAAGGACAGAAACTAGACCATTGTCCGAAGCTAATAGAAGATCATTAGTGACTCTAACCAGAGCTGTTTCTGTGCTATGATGTTTTCTAAATCCTGACTGAAAATCTTCATACAGGTTATTCCCACTAAGGTGGTCAGATAATTGTTTAGCCACGATTTTTTCCAGAATCTTGGAAATAAAGGGTAAATTTGAAATGGGCCTATAGTTGGCTAGTTGTCCAGGGTCAAGGGTTGGTTTTTTCAATAGAGGTTTGACCACAGCCACCTTAAAAGCCTGTGGTACATAGCCTAGTTGTAAAGATTGGTTGATTTGATTTAATATGGATGAGCTGATTAAAGGTAGAACTTCTTTGAGTAATCTGGTTGGGATTGGATCTAAAAGACAAGTGGACGACTTGGAAGAGTTGATTATTGAGGTTAACTCCATATGAGTTATGGGGGAGAAGCTGTCTAGGTAAGACAGAGGATTTAATAAATTTAAAGTTAATGGATCTAGACAGTGCTTTCTGTCATTTGGAAGAAGTCGCTGCTGAATGTTTTTTCTAATGATAATAATTTTATTAGTAAAGTAGTTCATAAAGTCATTGCTGCTGAGATTTAAGGGGATAGTAGACTCAATACAGCTATGACTCTTTGTCAGCCTGGCTACAGTGCTGAAAAGAAACCTGGGGTTGTTTTTGTTTTCCTCAATTAGGGAGGAATAATATGTTTTTCTAGCAGCACAAAGTGCTTTTTTATATTTCATTAGACTGTCCTTCCATGCAATGCAGTTTACATTTATTTTGTTGGAACGCCACTGTCTTTCTAGTTGTCTAGTCCTTTGCTTTAGACTGCGGATGTCTGAGTTATACCACGGAGCTAACCTCCTCTGATTCACTGTCTTCTTCTTCAGAGGAGCCACTGTGTCTAACATTGTATGTAGAGAAGCTGCAGCATCATCTACAAGACAGTCAACCTGTTCATAAGGATTAAGGTGACTGTTCTCTGTGTATCTGCAAGACATTGAGGCAAAAGATGATGGAATCATCTGCTTGAATCTGGCAACAGCATTGTCAGATAAACATCTGCTATAGTAACATTTCTTTCCAGCTGTTATAGGGTCAGTTGTGCTAAATTCAAAAGTTAATAAGAAATGGTCAGATAACAGAGGGTTTTGGGGAAGAACTATTAAATTATCAATTTCAACTCCATATGTCAGGACAAGATCTAGAGTGTGGTTAAAACGATGAGTGGGTTGATTTACCTGCTGTGTAAAACCAATAGTGTCTATTAAGGAGTTAAAAGCAGTGCTGAGACAGTTGCTGTCAACATCTACATGAATGTTAAAGTCTCCCACTACAATGACTTTATCTGTGCTAAGAACTAAGTCAGATAAGAATTCAGAGAATTCAGTTAAGAACTCTGAATATGGAGCAGGAGGACGGTAAACAATACAAAACACAACTGGTTTCTGAGTTTTAGAGTCTGGGTGAGAAAGGCTCAGAGTGAGGCTCTCAAATGAGTTATAACTATGTTTAGGTTTAGGAGTAATTAATAAATCTGATTTATAAACTGCTGCTACTCCTCCACCTCTACCTGTACTTCTTGGAACATGATAGTTGATGTGACTCATTGGAGTCGACTCATTTAAAGTAACATATTCATCCTGCTGCAGCCAGGTTTCAGTGAGACAGAACAGATCTATGTGATGGTCACTTATCAAGTCATTTATTAAAAAGGATTTAGATGAGAGAGATCTGATATTTAATAAACCACACTTTATTAGCTTACTATTACTTTGTTCCGTAAGAGGAACTGTTTTGATGTTTATTAAATTCTGGTAAGTCACTCCTCTTTGATTTGTTTGTGACTTGTATAGTTTAGGTGGTCGAGAAGCAGACACAGTCTCTATGCGATAACTAAGACTAAGAGTGGGTCGCGGCTGTAAAGAACATGCAGAGAGGCGTGTAAGACTGCGACTCTGCGTCCTGGGCTCCACTCTGAGTTGTCACGGAGTGGGGGGACTAAGCAACATGGCCATGTTACTAGAGAGCAGAGAGGCTCCGTTCAACGTGGGATGGACGCCGTCTCTTCTAATCAGCCCAGGTTTTCCCCAAAAAAAAAAAAAAAAAAAAAAAGTGCTCCAATTAGCCACAAAGCCCACATCGTTTGCAGGACACCACCTAGACAACCAGCGGTGGAGCGATGACAGCCGGCTATACATGTCATCGCTGGTCACATTGGGGAGGGGTCCAGAGTCTGTGACTCCACACAAATGCTGTCATAGCTGATCTACACCATTACTGGCACGTACAGCGCAGGACCAACACAGGAATTAGTCACCATGTTGGGTTAAACATCAAACACTCCCATCTGTAACATTTTTATGATGAGTGTAGTATGAAACAGAAACTAAAGTGAAAATAGAAGGTATAACTGAAATGAATATTAAATGACTAAAACTGAAACTGAATTGAGTCGTGTTTTCAAAGAAACTACAACTACAGAGAAACGCCAGAAAAGTTTTAGACTACAGGACAAAAACACAACAAGATGTAAGAATAGGTGCTGGGGTGAAGTCATGAATGATGGAGAGCTGAATGAAGGGAATGAAGGGAAGCTGCTGGTCCTTCAGTAAGTGATGCTGGGCCACTGAGTCCATCATGTAGGAAGCAGGATAATGCTTGGGCCCACTGTATGTTAAAATGCACAGAGTGAAACTAATTCTTTGACTTGATTTTTGTTCTTAGACTTTACAACAATCACATCACAGATGTTGGAGCCAAGCTAGTAGCTCAGATTATCGAGGAATGCCCAAAGCTGCGTGTTGTCAAGTAGGTTTCTTTGCTGTTGTGATAATGATCGGAGGAAATGTCAAAAGAATGTGTTGCTGTAATAATGGTCATTGCTCTGTTCTTAGGATTGGTAAAAACAAGCTGACTGGTGTCGGAGGGAAGTATTTGGCCAGTGCCATTCGGAAGAGCACCTCCATATTTGATGTAGGGTAAGGTTTGCCAGGATTGTTTCAGCAGATCACATGACAAGCAGCCAGTCACATGACTCCTTGGTTATTTTAGATCAGTGCACACAAGCTGTAAAGCGGTTCAAGGATTGGAAACATTTGTTTAATTTCATGCTAAAACATAGCAATGTCCCAGATTGTGGCTGGTTGATAATGGAGTTGCACCAGGTCTGGCGTCAAAGCAGAGGGCGGCGCTGCTCACATGAAGGTTTGGATGTGTTTGTGCTCAGAATGTGGGGGAACAGCATCGGCGATGAAGGTGCAGAAGCCTTCGGAGCAGCGTTGAGGCATCATCCGAGTCTCACCAACCTCAGGTGAGAAACAATCAGCAGAAGAAACAGCTGATCTGAACTCGTTGAAGCTGATTGATTTCTGTGTCCTAGTCTCTCAGCAAATGGCATCACATCAGAAGGCGGCAGGCGTCTGGCAGAAGCACTGAAGGAGAACAGCGTCCTCAGGATATTCTGGTGGGAGAAGTTGCAAAATGTGACCTTTTATGATTTTTGCTGCCTTATTTGCCGCAGGCTCTGCATATACACGTACACGTATATGTGCTGTTGCAGGTTGGTGGAAAATGAAATGACCGACGATGCAGCTCCACACTTGGCCGAGTTCATCCAAGCAAACACAGGCTTAACCCACTTCTGGTAAAGACGATGCTCTGAGTTGACGTAACGCCGCCGTGGAGCAGACAGTGATGTCAGACGCTCGTCTGCTTGTCTGCAGGTTAATCAACAACCACTTCACTGTGCATGGGATGAAACAGCTGGCAGAGGCCCTCGCCCACAACACAAACCTCAAGGAGATATGGTGAGATACTGTCTTTTATTCAGCCCCAATCACTGCTCTATAGTCCTCCAGCTGTGCAAACAGAATATTTTCATCTATCAACTTGAGCTGCTGATCCAATTTAAGGGAATTATTGGAGGTCTCACAATTCAACAACTCTACAGTCAGTACAGCAGGAAAATCACAAGCTCAGTATCTGGGTCATGACACTAGAATAACATAACAAGCAGGTGAGGTGGGCCAGCATCTGCACACTGCAAGCACGGCTCAGAGACGCTGACAGTGGAGCCATGTTTGAGTTGTGGCTCCACAGGAGAGAAACTCTAGGAACTGGGTCAGTTCCTGGTTTATTCAACTTCATAAAATGATTTCTTCTGTTCCTGTGTGTGAAACCCTAAATGTGAAAGATGACTTTGATCATGTTCCTACAGTGTGAAGGGAAACCAAGTGTCCGAAGAGGAAGAGGAACAGTTTGTGGCGGAGAACCGGCTGCGGTTCCACTGAGTGGGCGCTACCATCCAAGCTGTGTGTGTGTGTGTGTGTGTGTGTGTGTGTGTGTGTGTGTGTGTGTGTGTGTGTGTGTGTCTGTGTGTGTCTGTGTGTGTGTGTGTGTCTGTGTGTCTGTGTGTGTGTCTGTGTCTGTGTGTGTGTGTGTGTGTGTGTGTGTCTGTGTGTGTGTCTGTGTGTGTGTGTGTGTGTGTGTGTGTGTCTGTGTGTGTGTCTGTGTCTGTGTGTGTGTGTGTGTGTGTGTGTGTGTGTGTGTGTGTGTGTGTGTGTGTGTGTGTGTGTGTTCTCCTCTGTCATGGCTGACACAACATCTACTGATCATGTTCATCGCTAACATGGACCTGATGAACTCAGTTATTTGCTTCTTTGTCCTTGTTTCTGTTTCATTTTTTAAAATGAGAATGTTGAAAAATTCAGTCAGTTCACTGCATTAGTGTTACAAATTGAGGAAGCACAAGACGTGAACTTCCTTCTCCATGAAAATGTTGCACACTGTAAATTTCAGAACATCATGTTTTTTATGAATGTATACATTGTACAAGTAACATTATTGTATTTATTAAGGAGCATGTTTTACACAGACTTGGTCGAATGCTACATGTCTTGTCTGGATGACGTCTATCTCTGTACATGTCCTCAATGTGTCAGCTAAAAACAAAGAATGGATGGGGAAGCTATAAAGATTCAGGCAAAACAGAAGAGGCAATCAAACACAACTAGATGAAGCATTTCCTGAAGACAATGCACTGAATGCTGTAATGCTGATTGTTCCCCTCACAAATAGCTGGAATATGTTAAAACATTTAAAACAGAGCTGGAAGCAGCTGGAAAGCAGCTGAAGTTTAAGAGCTTAAGTAGTTGAATTTCATATTGAAAAACGTTAAAAACAGGAAGTGTGTAAAGCTTTGCTGAAACACAGCAAAACAGATACAGAAAACACAGCTACTGTACTGTTAAGTACAGTACCTGTCCAGCTCTGCAGGAACGCCGAGGTTCCCATTATATACTACATGTAGTTCACCCATTTAACATCTAGGCATGGTCACAGTTGCATGTGTGACTCACTGGGTACAACCTGAAGGTCATTACACCCTGAGGTTGACCTTTGATTAGGTGACATGTGAGTAGCCTCAACTGTACAGTAGCTAATGTTACTTCATGCTACTTCTGGTTTACATGGCAGACATCCTGCAGATTTCACAGTGTTCACAGTGTGGTTGTTATGTTACCAATGTCAGTCAGTTGTAACAAGCAACCTGGTGAATTCCTAACACCAAGTTGCTGGCCGGGCTAAAATCCTGGTTTCTTTGGTGACGGTGTTTTGTACTGTACCGGTGGGGAGGAGCTGGAAGATGTGTCCAGGCTGCAGCCGTTTCCCTTTCTGCACAAGCCCAGGACACACAGTACTGAAGAAAAGGTTGGCACCAACGATCGTTCCTTGTAGTCCTAGCTGTCAGCTGTAGTTAGGTATCGTCTTGTTTAGGAGACGACTTAGACTATAATGAAAATGCAGAGGATAAACTCGATCAGTGCAGTGTAGAACAGGATTAGCAGCTCCAGAGACAGCTCCGTCTTTATGAGCTGTCACATTAAGTACAACCACTGCCTCAGTGCTATAGTCAGAATAGAAAGAATCACTGAAGAGGAGCCACATTTCAGTTAGGTACAGTAGCCAAACATTGAAACAGATACATTTATATAAATGGTCAAACGTGAGCTGCTCCTTTTAATAAGTAACTGTAACATATTTTGTGATTTGGAAATACTGGATACAACATTTAACAATTGTTGATGTGAGGTTGTTTCTACATGTATATCTGAACACTGAAGTAGCATTGCAGATTCAAACCTGTGAGTGGATTCAAAGAATGTTTATCACCTTTTTTCGATCACGTGGACACAAGCTGCAGCGTCACAGCCATGGGGAATAAAAACAGGAAATATCCAGCTAGCATACAACTGAGAGACTGAATCCCATCAGCCAGTTACTACACACACACATACTGCTGGCTTACTGGCCATGGGGGGAACTGAGAGCTCATCCTCCACCAACCACCCACATCAGTATTGACCCCTACTGAGTTCCCCAGCCACAGGTCTGCCACTGTTGTCATTGATCTCCTTGGGGTTGGTGGCAGGTTAGAGGAAGGGCCTCACCATTGCTGCAGTAGAACATACTGAAATCAGTAAGTAATAATGTGTTGGCAATAAGCAGAGATAGTTTGAATTGGTTCAAGGTATTTGAATTTGCTGTTCGCTTTATTTACTGTATCTGAGTTGATTTATTTGAATGGTGCCACATAAAGACAACACCTCATACGTTCTGTTTTGTTTTTTTTGTTCTGTTTAACATAACATTATCCATGTGTCATGCTGATCTCCAAGCAGTGACGTAGCTGCTCTGTCCTCTTCTCTCTGCTCTCGTCTCACCTGCTCAGTTCTGCCCCACCAACACAATGCTTCCAGTCAGCATTCAGCTCATCTCCCGATAACTACCCGCTGACCCACAAGTGTGTGTCTGTTTCCCACTTGAACCCTCCCTGGTTCTTTGATTGACAGCTTGTCTGCCTCCTCTCAGAGCTGACTGCGTCCTTGTCTTCTCTGGTAAAGAACCTAAACCTAAGTTAACAGTGAGCTCCAGCTTGTGTGCACTAATGAACAAACGTGTCCGTGTGACTGTCAAACTGCTCAACTACATAATTCTTCTGTTCAGTCCGTTTGACTGAGCAGAAGCTTCCTGGACAAAGGTAAGCGACCACTGTGACATCATGCGTACACAGTGTCAAAGCAGTAGGACCACATTCAGCTGTTTACACTGATGAAGATCAGGTATGAGTTGTCATGTAGTTATAATTGACAAGTAAAAGATGCATGTGATTGCATGTACATAGTTTTACATAAATAATAGAAGACAAACCTTTTATAATGTGTTTTTGTTAGTTACATATAGAATTGCACACATTTCACAGCTGCTTTGTTAGGACTCAAATCTGCACAAAAGAAGGTTGTGAAGTGAAGTGCTTGTCTGACTCTGTAGTAGCGGATAAGGCTCTTGTGTCTCACCCCTCAGTCGCCCTGAAACTGGAGAGTCGTCCAAAACCCCTGCAGGCACCATACATCTGAAATGACTCTGCTGGGGCTCATAGCATTTACAAGGGGTTTCCCAGCACATGTGCAACAACAGGGGAAGTCCCAGGACGTGATGTCAGTTCCACCATAAATACACTGAGGTTCACTTCTTTACCTTCAAACTGACTGACACGTCTCGCTTAATGTTACTGTAGCCGCTACAACAGGCGGATGCTCATCATGAATCATTTTAAAAAATAAAGTTCATGAAAGTCATAAAGGTCGTAGAAGTCAGCTGACAGAGAAGGATCCATTGACTGAAGTTACATAGTCAGAACCGGCCGTGACACGTTGCTCCGCATCCAGGAAGCTTTAGAAATGATCAAGTAAACAGGAAGGGTTGCTGTCCTGTCACAGCAGCCTGAAATGACTCCTACAGTAAATAATGGACGTCTCTACTATAAAACAACCTGATTGGTGGACACTTCATGTCTGCATTCATCGACTAAAGGGCTTCATATTGTCTTTGGCCTGGTTCTTGTATCATTGTGCTAATGGAAGCAGCAGAAATGAAAAGAATGAGGACAGATGGTTGAATGTCATTAGTGGTTCTATTAAGGCTTTGCCTCTAGACGTCACCAGAGCTAAGACTAAGTCTGCTCATAGAAATCTGCAGTATGATCAGTTGTGGAAAAAAACTGTTAGTCATTAATTCATTTGGAGTAAAGTGTCAGGAGGATTCACCACGATTCACTGTTTAAACGTCTACAGGAGTTACTTTACTCGGTAGCACCACCAAGTGGTAGGACAAAGAATTGCAGGGCTCGTTCAATCCATCCATTAAGAAGGTGGCTCAACTCAAAACTTACAGAGCAGTTTATTTTCCCAATCAGACAGTGGGTCAACAGGAAAAAAATGATTGTGTGTGGTGCTCGAGTCATTTAACCTAGCATTCAAAGACGGTGGGGGCACGTTTTGTGTTTGTTTCATGTGTAGGGGAGAAGTGGATCTGCGTTCCAGCAGCAGATTAAATCCCCATCTCTGCTTCAGAGAGCACTGACCTGGAATATCTGCTCTGTTGAATAGAAAATGACCCACGCACCCACGTGTGCATTAGATGCAGCTGTTGATGGGCCAGTTATTTCAACAACCTTCTAATGTCTTTGAATAAAAAGTCTCTGAATTAGGAGCCTCCACATGATGCTGGTAATTGTCCGATTAAGGAAATAATGAAGCAGCTTAATTGTTTTTTCCCAGTATAAAAATAAGGAAGGAAAGAATAAGAAATTCAAATTGAACTCGAGTTGAAATTGATGAGCTTGTCAGTGAATAGTTTTCCATTGTATTCAAAGCCTGTACCCATCCAGAGGAGGACTGATCAGGTCCATTGGTTCCAGGGAGACTCAGTCCTGCATCCTGGCCATTACCTTATATTCAAGCACTTAGATTGAAGCTGCCGGGACCAGAGTCCAGTCTGCTGAAGTCTTGTATAATGCAAGAAACAACAGAAAATAGAATTTAAAGAGCCCCCCTGCCGACATCTTCCTCTGTGTCAGTCAGTGATGACCAGAGAAGCACAAATTTAGATCGTAGTGTCAACGTAATGGTGCAAATCTCAAAAAGTAATAAAGCAAAACGTTTTTCTTGAATAGTAGATTTTTGCAGGTTCGATGTTTTTTAATGATTGTCTACATGTGTCATCATTTGTCATCCGTCATCACTTTGTATTGTTTATTATTGACTTGTACAATCTGTGTACAGTGTTATCTGTTGTAATAGAGGCTGAACTGTGATCATCACTGACTCTCACTCAGGACAGTCTAATTTTTCCATGATTTATTTTGCTGGTGGAGGAAGTTTGCCTTCTGCTGCTACAGATATGATGAATACTATGATCAACACAGACAACTCAAATGTGCTGCTGATAGAAAGTGACAGGAGCTAGTGAACCAAACATGTAAAGGAAATGAAAAGATTGGTACCAAACGACAACTTATGAAAAACTCAATATGTTATAACAAGATATCTTCCATGTAACATGAAATTTCACACAACATTCTTGTTTTAGCAAAAAAAGTGGGTTACTTTATTGTTTAATATATAGTGAAGCTTTTACAAAACCAGAAAACCACTTGCTTGTTATTGTAACATGAAAAATATCTTGTTATAAATTACAGAATTTAAGGAAGAAACCATTTTTTCTGTCCTAATATCTGTCTGAGCAGCTGGGACAGGTTTTAGTACCTGAACACCTCCGCCCTGTGCTATTGGTTTAAAAAAAGCACTAATGGTTCTTTGCGTTATGTGAGTTTGACAATATTCACAGTTGATTGGCACCATTTCAGCGGCCGCTTCATTTGTCCGAGCTGCTGATGAGGACAGTCGTGCTGCTGCCCGTCTCTGGCTGGTGTTTCACAGACTGGTAGAGGTGGGTCCTGCAGCGATGTCCAGTCGATCCAGGTCAATCTGCTGACAGGCTGGAGTCCACCGTGCCGCCCCGCTGTGGCTGGGCGTCACGGCAACAAGGCACTGGTCAAGTGAGAGGGAGCGTGTGTGATAATCTGCCACCGGCCTCCTCCAGTGTCCTGGTGGGATCAGCTGCCGCCTGCCGCCCCGCGAGGGAGGAGGGGCCGTGGCTCCGGTGCCGAGTGGGCCGTAGCATGAGTGGGAGCGGTCCCAGGGTGGATGTGCAACTCAAACATAAAGAGAAAGTCTGTATCCCTGAGGATTGCTTCAATCAGATTTGGCACACCGTGGTACTACATTATTGGATGGAAGGGGTGGGGGTCATCACAGTGGTCATATTGTCCAGCAGTCTCCCCGGATCCACACTTTGTCGTCACGGGTCCCTGCCGTTACATATCCGACAGGACACTCGTTAGTGTTCATTAGTTCTGTTGGAAAACAATGAATCAGCTCAGATGGTGGGAAACACTTCACCTGTGCAAAAGAAGCTTTAATCTGATGGATGCTCTGGACACGATCGGTTCACTTCAAACCACTCGTCGATGCAGCTGGAATGAGATGAAACAGGTCATGTATGTTAGTGTTGAGCCCTATTTTACATTTAAAACATTAATCTTCAACTGTGTTTCATGTTTACTCTTAATATCTATTCATGTTGCACTAATAGAGGGATTGCATTTGATTTGAATTTACTTCAATAACCTTGAAAACATTTGTTTAGTTTGTTATCATTAGTGCTGCTTAATGTACACAGAACAGACTGACCCGGGTATCAGATGTTGTCTTATCCTGTCTGTGTGTCTTGAAGTAATAACTGAAGTATTTTACTTACAGTATAAAAGGTAAATTGGTTCGAGGGACAGAAACAGAAAGCAATGCTGAGCTTCGTACCCTTTATGGTAGATGCAGAGGCAGGGCAGTCGAGCGATGGTGTCTCCCTGCACCAGGTCCTCCAGGCAGATTGCGCATTCTCCTGCATCCTTAGTTAGGACATCCTCTGCAAAGCAACACACATCAGATCCAATGAGTAACTTAGTTAAAACAGGTGTGGATGAGAAGATGTTTTCAGTTTGGAATATAATAATATAATAACCCGAGGAAAGGTTTTATAGCACACTGTTTATTGGCTGTATTCATACCTGCAGCTAAAGCCATGTTAACTAGTGTATGTTACGTTGGCCTTTGTGCTGCTCACACTTTGTCCTGATGGTGGTGCTGCAGGAAAGCCCAGAGCTTTAACAATGGCAGAGAGAAGCGTTCTATGCACCCATAATACAGCACATTTACAGCTGCACCGTAATATGACTCAGTGTTACATTACAGAAACACACATGGGTTGATATGAATAATCAAAATTGTTTCATTTTTGAAAATTGTGTTTTTTTTTGCACAGAATTTAGTTATGAAGGGAAAACTGTGTGTGGTGGTGGGGAACGATCAGGGTCCTAGAAGTTGAACTGCCACGAGGAAACTACTACTACTGTGTGTGTGTGTGTGTGTGTGTGTGTGTGTGTGCTTGCGTGTGTGTGTGTGTGTGCATGTGTGTGTGTGTTTGTGTGCATGTGTGTGTGCGTGTGTGTGTGTGCTTGCATCAAAGTAAGAACCAAAAAGCGTATTTTCCTACCAAAGTGAGGACATTTTGGCCGGTCCTCACTTCTTTGAAGGTCTGTTTGAGGGTGAAGATGTGATTTTAGGGCTGAGGTTAGAATTGTTTAGTCTTTGTCCAGATTAGTGCAAAGGTTAGACGTCTGCCCTTAGTTGTGATGGTTAGGGTTAGGGTAAGGGGCTAGGGAAGGCATTATGTCAATGGAGGTCCTCACTTTTATAGCACCGCAAGGATGTGTGTGTGTGTGTGTTTGTGTGTGTGTGTGTGTGTGTGTGTGTGGAGGTGGAGGCCAGTGTGTGCACCATTAAACCCATCACCTGCAGCAAAACAGAGTCATTAGGAATGTTCTTATGTAACAATGGATTAACCCACATAGGCTTGGAAAAGCGTGTTACTATGGGCTGCACATGGCATCAAGCTCAGCGCTGGGGAGACCTCTTTACTGTACCGATAGTCAGTCAGTCAGTCAGTCAGTCAGTCAGTCAGTCAGTCAGTCAGTCAGTCAGTCAGTCAGTCAGTCAGTCAGTCAGTCACACACAGACTGCAGATATCTGTCTGAGTGGCAAAGAAACACAAAGACATTTTATTTGCTCTGCACAAACAGCATGTGCTGCTGCACGGATACAGGCTTTCACCAGTCCAGGTTCGTACATGGAGTGGGTGTTTGTGACAGGAAGACGACACCACAACCACCAACCAGGTGGATGCCAGTTGAGACACTGTGTGTGCTGAAAGTACACAGAAGACACATGAAGCCATGATGCCACTGAAGACAGAAATAAGGGGAAGCACTGAAGCCTTAAAGCCGCGTAAAGTCCCAATTTTAAATATTCACTCAGAAGTAACTTCACTAAGTGCGGTACTTTGTGTTGTGCAGGAAACCAATCAGAGCAGGTCATCATATGATTGAGGGACAGGAAGACAGACAGGAAGTCAGCCAACACGAAGAGGAACTAACATTATGTCTGAAACATTTAAACTGAAAGTCAAATGAGGAGAAATAACAATAGCAAGTTTGAACTGTACAGAAAAACACTAATGAGTTGACTCTATAAACAGCAGACAGATGTTTACAGTGAAGAAGAAGACGGTAAAGCCTCAGTGTTATCGTGTTTCTGTTAAAGTAGGTCATTTACGATGGGAAAGAAGCAGAATGAGGCGATCTTGAGACACACAGGATCTCTACACAGCCCTAGATTTGGGTGTGAAAACACATGCAGCTTTCGTGGCCCTGAACATTACCAGGTGTTTCCACCACACTGCTAAAATGGCTACAAGTCCGAAACATTAAATGTGAAACCTCACAACATAAAGCTGAGCGTCTACAGCTCTATCAAAGCATTTACTGTATATCCAATATGGACAAACTATAAATATAGCTGTAAATAAAGAAAGACACCGGCCAGAGGCAGATGCGGTGTTTTGGAAATATTACAGAAAGATTACACAAGATTTGACAGGGAAGCAATGTACAAGGAGGATTGAGTTACATAACTAGAGAGCTGTGATCGTCAGCTTCTGAATGGATTAATCAGCTTTAGGATAATTATTAAAAGATGGACTCCAGTCAGAGCATAGATGTTAGGGTGAACCTGTTCTCCCTGTGTCTGCGCGGGTTTCCTCTTGTCAAGTTCACATACTGTAATGTGCTAGATTACATTAAAAACGCGTTTTAGCAATCTCATTTGGCTCAAATGTTGAAAGAGCAAGCGCCATTATCAGTCTGGGTGAGAAAGAGAAAAGAAAGAAAACGAGGATCCACTCACTTCTATTATTAGAAATGTTTCAATATTTCTGCTTCTCAACTAAATAACTAAACAGAACAACAGCAAAATTAATGTACAGAAGTCTCTACACAACAGCATGTAGAGGGTTTGGGTGCGATTCTGTTCTATTATATTGTTATTGTTGAAAATGGCCAAAGCATCACAGAAGGAACAGTACGGGTGGAAAAACTTCTGCTCTCCTTCTGAGAACTAAAGTCTACTGCATGCAAGACGTTTCTAAGAAAACCAACGATTTCCTACAAAACTGTGTACAAATCACACACCAGCGCCTGATGGCTGTGACCTAAATAGTAAGAGGAGCACGAGGGTCCACGGTGTAAAGGGAGATTCTGGTTTGAGAGACTGGATCTCCAAGACTGAGCAATAAATAACAATCAAACATGTGAAACCAGATAAAGTAATTTAAATATAAAAAAATAATGTTCATTCATTTCGCATTGATTCATTTGAACAGGACAAAGGAACTAAAGCGAGGCTCAGTCCTACCGTTGTACGTCACTCTGGGCTTGGTTAAGCACAGGACCAGGTGAAGGTCCATCTCATCCGAAGTCACAAACTTGGAGCACACTGGGCACTTGAAGCCTGAGTGGGAAACAAGACAGATCTGTTAGTGGGTGGTGGATCACGGCTGATCAAGACACAGCACAAAGTGGCACACGGCTTCGGGTTCATCTTATCAGCGCCTTCTGTTGTGGCGCTTTCACACCACATTGACTGTGGTAACGTCATTGGGTCTCATACAGAACGTGGAGCCAACAAATCACGGCTAATGAGGGAAACCGCAGCAGGTTAAGTGGCACATAGGCTACAAAGATACTTTAAATAAGTCTCCGTCACTGCGGCACTGACAGAATGAACAGATTAGTGAAGACAGGAGCCAGTTCTCTGCTTCTCTGACCTATTTAACAGAATCCCTGGATTGATGCGTAGGGTGCCATCGCTCAAGATCTCCTAGCCATCTGCTGACAGCAACGCGTCCTTTAGGTGGATTTATTAGGATGGAGGATAAAGATGAACATCTCCACCAATCATTCTGAAAAAGGCCAAAAAGCCAAAGCTGAACGCGTCCTGAGAGGCTGTGAAGCCTCACGCAGTGTGAGGTCAGAGCTGCACCAGTGCTACAACGCCAAGAAGTAATCACACACACAATAAACAGGAACGCACGTCCTGCATCTGCTTCTGTTTGTATTGTACAGTAACACCGACGCAAACACACAAAAGCTAAAAGCAGCCTCCTGCTACGAACAGGAACAGGAACAGGAAGGAAATCAGACATGTCGACGGCCATGAAGAGCATTTGTCACAAACGTGGAAGGCTGGCAGGTGTAGTGGGTTTCTTTCCACATGCAGGATCACCTTCCTTTCCTGTACCCATGCACACAGATACCCCGTCTACAGTATGTTTCCTCTGAACCAAAACATTGGACTATGATTACATACACACATTAAAAAATAAAAAGCCAAGTCCAACATTCTCCTCCTGTTTCAGCGCTGATAGAAAGTGTACTCACCCACAGACGCCTGTCCTACTGCAGCTAGCTTGTAGCGGTGGAGACCCCGACAGACACCGACAGCCACTGGATGCTGGGATCGGTTTATGATAAAAGATGAAAGATGCCCTAGTAACACGTCAGATTAAGGGCTTAGTGTGATCCCCGCACTAAACCGCGCTTCATCTGCTCTGCGCCGCTGTGCGGACCGTCCACAACAATGAACCGCACTTTCTATTCAGACCCTCTGCTCCAAAGCAAATCACAGTGAGTGGATCCGATTCACAGGGAAGCCGGCGATCCCAGATGAACCAACCCTTTAAACAAGCTCGCGTCTGCGGTGTCTTACAATAGTTTAGCCTATTTTTATGAGGTATTTGAGATGTGCTCTGCAAAGCTTGATTTCACAAAGATTATGTTCAGAATTAAAAGCCAGAACTCTTAACAATTTTTTACCAGCCAATTCACCCGATTTGTTTTTTGTGTGTTTACAAAAAGACAGAAAAACTAAAATGACGGCACGTATCCCAGAAGACAAGGGTCCAGATGAAGCAGAGGATGTGAGTTAACATCTGCCTTTGAACAGACACTGCTGTTCTTTGACCCGTACACATTCTTCTCCAATCAGGCTCAGCCTGACACGCACCATATCACTGCTCTGCCTTTAATCACCACCGTCAGCCAGCTCTGCCCTGAATCAGCACATCCTATAATCCATACCATTAAACCGGATGTATAATTCACCATTTTATTGATCGGTTCTGTGATCGCTGACATCCTGGACGCGCATCGCTTCTTGGGCTTCAATGCAGAGACATTAGCACCTCTGAGCAAGAGAGCGAACACAAGTTGGAATGACTTTAGTCTTCACTTTATTTTAACAAAGGCAAGCAAATTCCTGTGTTGAAAAATTGGCTGGAAAAAGAAGAAGGTAGTTCAATCTGAGGGCAACCATCAGTCAGACAGAGGAAACCTGCTACGCTGCCGCGAGTGCTGAGGGCAGCATTCACTCTGCTGAGGAGAAACTCAACTTCTTGTGCATATCAATGATATTAATTACTTCTGTTAGATCCAACTATTGTTTTGTTCTGGCCTTGATTTTAAATCATTGCCTCCGCGTTCATAAAATAAACAGCTACTTTCTTGTTGCAAAGCGGGAACTGACTGTTCTGCACATCTGCACACCACAAAAACGAGACCACGGTCAAAGTCGTCAGTGGACAGGACGAAAAAACGAGCAAACAAAAACCATGAACCAAACTGTGGAGATAAAGACCTGCTGCAACCTTCATCACCACCTGTTATTACAGGTACAATCCGAAACTATTTTTGGATTCTAATAATTAAATCCAAATTAAAATTAAAAATCCAAATTCCAGTTGGAAAAATAAAGAATTAAAGCAAAATTAACAGTGCAGACTCTTGCTTTATTTGAAACACCGTTATGCAATTTACATCAAGTCTAATTAGTAGAAAAGCATGACAAGGGACAGGGGAGCAATACACTGGTCTGGATTGAGTACGAGAAGGGAGGCCTTTCCATCTAGCCAACATAGAACTGCCTTCAGGCTAAATAAAAATCATGCTGCAATCCAACACTGACACCTCAAGCAGGACCAGTGTCACAGAAAGGGCCCAAACCTATACATGTTTTATTGCATATTGTCTTGCATGACATCATGTGGTTCAGGTGCTCTTCTTGGTCCAGACAGTCCGCGGGTTCCGGTTTCAATCTGGCAACCCTCAGGAGGAAGGCCACACGGCGCTTGCCAGGTTTGATACCACTTTAACCCAACTGGTAAAATAAAATAAACCATATCTGGCAACATTCATCGTGGCTTGTACAGGCGTTGGCACATCCGAGCATAGTACTCTTGTTTTGAGAATGATACAAATGATGGACTCAACCCTTAGCTGAGGGATGTTAATATATATTACATTTATATATTAGCCTGTTTCCACTTTCACCATGGTGGTCAAAGGATGGTGTGTTGCATTAATCATCTACACAGTCTGAGTGTTTTCACTCTGTGTGTTAAATGTCTGACTGTACTGGTGGTGTCTGTACTGTGTGGGCTGCCAGGCTGCAGCAATCAGCCAACATCTACTGGATGTGTTATGAGTTATAGATGTCAGACCTAAATCAATTTATATAGTCCACATTTCTAAAACAGATAGTGAAGCCAAGTGCAAGGATTTCACAAAGGAGGACGGACAAGCAACTAGTCCAAAGCCTCACATGACGTCATGGCTGCTGCATCAACACAGTGGGACGCTAGAACACATCTGCTGTTGCATTTAAATAAACAGACAGATTAGCAGAGCAGGTTAAGTAGCCAATGACTTATCCCATCAAGGTAGCTTTCAGCTAACCTTTACTGACGACTGGAAAAATACCAACACCATCTTCTGAGACCTCGACTGAAAAAACAAGTTTTCAAATATTAAGTGCAGACAGTGTCGGGATACTAAGATCTGTTGACGTGCTCACATTTGCAGAAAGGGTTTGATTTCAGGAAGCAGCAGAGTCTGTGGAGATCAAGTGTGACTTTACCTGGATTTTGTACCAGGGAGCAGTTCCAGGACGTCTGACGTGGACATTTGGGTCCTTGCACACAGCTAAAAGCAGCTCAACCTACTGAATCCTCACATCACGTCCTCATATGAGAACTTCACGCACAGAAAAATCAGTGGATGTCCTCGAATCGAGACAGTGAAGGAGCTGTCAGACAGAGTTTGCTGTTTCCTCAATAGTCTTAGTCTGGCTTTAGCTTTTGATAGGAAACAGATGAGCAACAAATCTGTCGTCACTCTAGAGACTAGAGATGGACTGTTGTGTATCAGCCTGCATCTCACGGAGACACTCAACCACAGGATGGGAAAATCACAGCACGGCTCTGACTAGCCCTGGAGCCTAAAGTCATAGAGCTGTCAGACACACAGCGGATCCAATGGGACAGTTTACCTGGAAACGTGGTAAAGTCCAACAAAAAACATTACAATGTTTATTTCTCTTATAATCACATTCAAGGATTGAGAACGTAGGCTGGACTAGCTGAAACACAGACAACTGGACAATGTTGCAAGGTTGTACAGAAATCTTGTAAATAGAAGCTGTGATCATCAAACTGCACATTCCTGTAAGTTAATAAATGATTGACAAATGATTTGTTCTGTATGATCATGGACTTTATCAAAATGATAAAAAAACGGTGGAATCCTCATAAATTAATTTCCATATGAACAGAAACTGTTTAATAGTGGCCTTAACTGAAGGTCTGTCTACATTCCAGGTGGCTCCAGCTCATGTTCATGTATCGCCTGGCAGGTAATTGAGGACACGTTGCTGGAACGAGTGAGCTTTAAAAAGACAGACAGCGTGTTTGAAATAACATCAGACTACATGCAGGTTGATGAAAGCAGGGGACCGACAGCACCAAAGGAGTCAACAATATGCTGTGTGTGCCCAACGTTATGCTGTCCTCAACCTGCACCCCAACAGCTTCAGGTTTAATACGTAATATTACACATCGTCAAAATTAAGACTCTGTTAAATGCAGAAAAAGCTTTCGATAGAGTAAACTGGAAGTTTCTTTTAGCCACTCTGCACAAATTCGGCATTGGGGAAACATTCATAGACTGGATCCAAATATTATACAACTCAGCAAACGCTGCAGTCAGAACAAACAACCAGATCTCACCAAGGTTTAATCTGCATAGAGGGACAAGACAGGGCTGCCCACTGTCCCCATCACTATTTGCAATATTTATTGAACCTCTAGCCGCAGCAATAAGACAGCATGAAGGAATTACTGGAATATCGACCAAATCAGTAAATCATAAAATAAGTTTATATGCTGACGATGTGTTACTGTTTCTCCTTGAGCCACAGACGTCTCTTCCTACAACTATCAGCCTCATAGATGAATTCGCAGGACTTTCAGAGTACTCTATTAACTGGACCAAATCTATAGTGCTACCACTTAACCTTAAGGTGACTAACATCTCCTCTACCACACTCCATTCAGGAAACATTAAATACTTGGGCATTGAATTGTCGTCTAGGCTATCAGAGCTTATTGATCTAAACTACAATCCATTATTAAAACAAATAGAAGCCAACCTCAAAAGATGGCAGTCCTTACCCATTTCACTTATGGGAAGAATTGCCACCATAAAAATGATGATCCTGCCAAAAATTAATTACATATTTTCAATGATTCCAACTCAGCCAGCCCAGGCGTGGTTTAAGACATTAGACTCCTACATCTCACAGTTTTTGTGGAAAACCAAGCCACCACGAATTAGTTTAAAAACTCTTCAAAAATCCAGACGCTGCGGCGGCCTAGAACTACCTAACTTCCACCACTATTTTCTTGCCAATAGACGAACCATGTCCACAAATGGATAAAACCCATGCCAGCAGACTCCTCCTGGATAGACATTGAACAAACATTTTGTGGAAATATTAAAGTTGCAGATCTGCCCTTTATCAGCACCAAAATCAAACATCATAGTTGTTACCAGAACATTAGCATAAAAGCATCTCTGCAAGCCTGGTGGGAGTTTCTTAAAATTAATGGGTCTTCGCTTACTCTTTGCCAAAACACACCTCTCTGGAACAATCCAGACATCATACAAAACAAAAAGGCAATACACTTTCCAACTTGGCATATCAAAGGGATAACACATCTGAAACATGTTTTCACAAGAGACAAGTTTACCTCTTTTGAAGAACTAGTGTCTCACTATGAAATCACTAGTGCCAATTTCTTAGAATACCAACAACTAAAGTCAATACTTAATGCAAAAAGTAAGAATACTGCCATCCACATGCAACCACCACCAGTAATAGAGCGACTTATTGATATATCAGGGAAAAGGACAGTATCCAAAATCTATATCTTAATTTCCAATGTAGACCAGACAGTGAGCCTTCCGATCTCTAAATGGGAAGCTGATCTCAATATCACCACTAATTACACGTTCTGGAATAACATATGTTCTAATTTATTCAAAATGACAAAAAATACAAATTTACAACTAATACAATACAAAAATTCTTCATAGAACTCACTATACAGGACAAAGGATGTTCCAAATGGGTCTCACAAACTCAAATATTTGCCCTCACTGTACAGATAACACAGCAGATAGATTCCTACATGCATTCTGGTCATGCTCACCTGTGCAGCAATTTTGGCAAAGAGTATGTGAACACCTGTCAACCAAGTTAAGCTGTCCAATCCCAGCAGCCCCTGCACTTTGTCTTCTAGGAGATCTAAGTGGGCTTGATCTAGAGACAAACTCATCACACACACTTCTTTCTGCCCTCTGTGTCGCAAAGAAAATCATCCTCATGAACTGGAAAACTAAAAAAAAATTAAGCATTACTCAATACCTGAACGGCTTGTTAGATTATACCACCTTAGACACATTGTCTGCTTCATCAAATCAATGACCAAAACTATACTCTGATTGATTCCATTTCCAGGTAAGGATGCGTGGGGCTCGGGTGCTGCGTCATGTCTGGCACAGTGGTGGGGGGGTGACTGGTGGTTGGTGGTGCCTGCCTGCCCTAAGGAACCGGACGGGTTGGTGGACTCAGGGCTGGCCGCATGGGTCCCCTGCGGTGGGGGTGTGGTGGCTGCTGGGACCGGCGGCCCTGTGCCGGGGTGGGACCATTTTGAGGGTTGGCGTGTGCCTGTCTCCGGGGAGCCGGAGGCGGGCCTCCCTGGCCGGTGTGCGGGGGCGGACCTGGGGGTGGAGACCTGGGTAACCTGCGTCCGGGGGACTCCCTCTGGGGGTGCCTGCCTGTGCCCGGAGGGGTGTCTCTCCCCTGGGGCGCTGCCCCTGCTCGGGTGGGGCGCTGCCCTGCCCTAGCGGTCCGACGCCCTCTGGTAACTGCTCGGGCCTGTTGCAGGGGGGGTTGGGCGGACTACTCAGGCTAGAACCTTCATTGGGCCCTGGGCGGAGGCTGGCCCTCAATGCACAACCGCAGAGTATGTGTGTGGGTTTGAGTGTCACACTACACGGGGCGAGCATGGGCATACTTGAGCGAGAGAATGGGTAAGTGTGAAAGAAGGGTGAGGATGGGCTCTGGCTGTGCTGCGTGTGGCGCCTGGGCAGTAGTACTGCGGTCCCTGGGTCTCGGCTGTCCCTTCCTGGCTGGGGGTTGTGGGGGGTGGTGGGATAGGTAGCAGAGCAGTCGGGAACCTGGCTCTGCGGACCCTGGTGCTCTGCTTCCCAACTACATTTCTCCGCATTCATCCACTTAGGTCTGCAAGGGGCGTCCTGCTGATGGAGGGACCAGGGCTACTGGGAAGTGGTTCCGTCCCTTCCAAGTGGGATGCTCTGCAGTTTTTAATTGCATTAGTCATACACACTTGTCCAGGAATCTGGGGGCTCCTTCCGGGGGGGCCAGTAGACTTCCCATTGATGGCTCTGTCTGCTGGACCCCCCGGAGAATTGGGTATCTCCCAAAGTTCCTCATACTTAGCTACATACACATACATTTAGGGCCGGGGGTGGGCTCTTTCACTGGGGCCTGGGGCTCAGGCCAGTTGTGGCCTCGACCACTGGCCCTGATGGAGAGATCACCACCCAGTTTTAACTGCAAAAAGACATTTAGGGCGAGGGGGGGCACTGTCCGGGGGACACACCGTCAGCCAGCGGTTGTGCTCCTGGAGGTGTCACCCACCTTCAGTGCACTTTAGTTCCAAACACTCACGTCCAAGCTGGGTTGCAGGGTTCTGGGGTACCTATTTCTACTGCCCTCTGCCTCCCCCGGGTTGGGGGGGTTGGTCGGGGCTCGGGAGGAGCTGCGGTCCCTGCCTGGGGCCACATGGACGGCAGGCCGGAGACCTACCCTCCCCACGAATGTGATCAAGCGAATGGTGTGGGTGGGAGAATGTTTCTGAGAGTGCATTGGTTCACGTATGATTGACTAGTTTGTTGTGAGAGAGTCTATGGTGTGTGTGTGTGTTGATGTGATGATGTGTGTTGCACATGTGGATGGGTGTATGGTCTGTGTTTGTGTGAGTTGGTATGCGTGTGGTGCGGTTGGAGTGTGGGGGGTCCGGTTTTTTTCGCCCGGGGTACGATGATCGTCTGCCTGGGTGGTCTCTTTTCTGCTGACCCCACCAATTGCTGGCCTTGTGCTGCAGGCCGCTGTAGCGCCAGGGGATGAGGTCGGGCCGATGGGGTAGGCCCCGCTCCGCCCGTGTGGGGGTGGTGGGCTGGGGGCGGGCCCCACTCTGGGCGCGGGGGCACCTTCTGGCGGGCTCCCTACGGACCGTGGGTCCTCGGGCTCTACTCTTTCAGGCCGACCCTCCCGCCGGGGGGAGTGTTTGCCCCTGGTTCTCATGGGGCGGACAGCGTTGACCCCCGGTGGCCCACTCTGGCCTCGGGTGCTGTCTCTGTGGCTGCTGCAGCTCTGCCTGGGGGGCTCTGTTGTGGGCGGCTTGGGTCGCCAACACCTGCCCTCCTGGAACTGAAGGTGTGTGGGCTCCCTGGCTGCTAGGATTCCTTCCTCTGCTTGCTGGATGGGCGTAGTGGCGGAGCCCCTCACATCACCCTGGCTTCCACAAGTGGCATTGTTCATGCACCAACGTCTGCCTCACCCTTTGGGTGAATAATATTAAGCTACAGCCTTACTAACCTTGTAGTGGGACACTTTCCAAATCCAACTGTAAGTATTATTGATACTTATCACTACCGATATGAATAATGTGTGAATATGGAATTTGTGGTGTTGTATGTCATGACTTTTATTAAGTAGTATGGGATATGTATAATAATGCACATATGTATGTATATTGTATGTATATGTTTGTATTAGTATGTGCACATACCTTAGCACTATTATTGGTATTAGTATTAATCTCCAAGGTAACCACAGTACAAAATTGTTTAGTTATGAATGTGTTAGCCTAAGGTACATCCATGCTTCTTATTTATTTATTTTTTTGCTCCGATTGTTTACTTAACAGATTTGCTTGGTTTCAGCAGCTGGTTGCACCCCTTATCCCCCCTCCCCCCCACCCTCCCGCATACACACCCTAAAGCAGAAACCTAACCTGTCCACCAACACAGCAACATCACACACATTTTGGATTAGCTAAAAAAAAAGAAAAAAAAAAAAAAAAAAAAAAAAAAAAAGACTCTGTTAAATAGTGTGCTATAAAAACGCTTCATCTGTGAGTCATTCGTCATCTCAACCCTCAGACCGTTAAACCTGGGGTCGGCCCAGGACAACCCTGTACAGGCCGTTTACAGTTTGTCCTCTGTGTAATGATCAACCAGCGTCTGTTAGGTACTGCAGTAATTCAGTCCTAGAAGCACGTTGTCCATTGTGCTTCACGAGCCAGAGGCAGCAGCATCCTCCAGGCAGCAGGACCACGAATGAACTGCTGTTTGACCAGAGCGGTGCGTGCAGCTTTCTGATGCTCCCGACATGACGGGAATGTGATGCGTGACGCGGTTTCAGACGCCGTCTGCTGGGATCAGAGCGCGTCCGATGCCTCGTCACACCTTCCAGTGTTTTATTGGTTTATCAAGAGCTTGTTCGGGGTTAATGTGTAGCCGTAACAGGCCCCGCCGGCTTCAGCCTGGGCCAAGGTGTAATCCCATACAAACGGGCACAGGTTTAGTGGAACGGTGGCGTGACCTGGTCATCGTAGCTCAGCTGGCAGAACGATCTGTTAGTTGAAGGATACAGAAAGCAGGACAGGTCTACTCCACCATTACTGTGTGTCTGATTCTGGGGTTAAAGACATTTAGAGGTTGCTACCATTGCTGCCGATTCAGTAAATACATTAGTAGGATCTTCGGTTTTGCTTTAAAACTTTAACTCCTGTATTCGTTTTATCAGGTTTGCAACTGTAGGTTCTCTATTGATTTTCTGCCAGTTTAAGTAGCAGCAGGTTAAGCAGGTTGAGGCCCTAACTTCTCCTGGGAACTTCACTGGCACGGTCTCAGCACGTTCTGGGGCTGCCCTTGCCCTTGAGCATAGTACTACCAGATCAGTCAGTAGTGTGATCACGGGTCCAAGTGGAAGGCATGAACTGACCTTCAGACTGAGCTCAGCTACTGTACGGAGGATGTGGGATGCGTTACACATTTTAAGGAAATATCTAATGACATGTTACTATATAGATTAGAAAAGATGGGTTTTTGTTTTCTGGCTTACTGTGTGACTATTGTTAAGCATGCAGTCCTAAAGTGGTTTTTGGCAGCGATGAATCCATCCCTCTGTCTGCCACACATACGCGCACACGCGCGCACGCGCGCACGCACGCACGCACGCACGCACGCACGCACGCACGCACGCACACACACACACACGCACACACACACACACACACACGCACGCACACACACACACACACACACACACACACACACGCACGCTTTGCTTTTGTCTGCTGAGCTGTAAAGTGCTGTGTGGAATTCATTAGGTGCAGGTCGTATGAAGCCACACTCCGCTTTCAGCACAGCGGTGAGGAGACTGACAAATCGATTAGTTGTTCATGAAGCTCCCGTTCTGCGCTTTAATCGCTGGCGAGTTTTTAAATTAGGATTCAGCACCGTTGGCGAGGAGGAGCCCGCACCACCTGCTACCAGCCTTCCCACACATTGTGTGTCTGCGTGTGTCTGTGTCCCGACGCCTCGGCTGCGTGACGGCCAGCTTTTATCCCACACGCTTTGTGAGGCTTGTTTTTAGCCCTAGGTTAATGTGAGGTTAAGTCCTGGGAGCCATGCTGTTTACACACAAGATATGCATAATATTAACAGTTGTTAAAAAGAAAAATGTGTGCATGTGAATACAAAGGAAGGAAACCTAACAAGGTAATCATTATGTGGCTGCCTGCTGACTCACATTATATTAACAAGCTGTGTACACAACCTGCTGTGTGTTTGTTTTATTAATATCTGACACAGACACCAGTCAGCTAAAGCTTAGCATGTTCCTTTTAGCTTCTTTATACAATATTATAAAACAAACAGCAAGACTAAAAGGACAATTATTACTACAGAGAGTTTATACAGACACTTGTTTGCAGAACAATACTGTTATAACCTAATTATAGACATTTGTTGATGGTAGATCCTCAAAGTCTAGTCTCAAAACACACCTGTCCAAGCATGTCAGCTTTGCTTAGTTTTGCTAATAAACTGCTTTAAAAACACAGAGACTACAGTTAAACCATCACTTTAACCCCCAAAATGGCAAGGTTCCCAAAGGTGCGACCGTCAGTGTGTTTATAGGACAGCTGCTTCCAAACGATCAACCATCCAAACGATCCATGAGGTTTAAGATATTTTCATGATGCAATAAGTCAAAAAAGCAAACATATCAAAAGAGCTGTTGACTCTGGACTACACAAGTAGAGCTCTACAAAATGAAAGCAACCAGAGTGGCTCGGAATTTTGACCTTGGCCTTTTTAGAGCTTTTGTGAGGACAGGTTAGATCAGTTCTCAGAAGACCAGCGGCAACCTAATTAAAACCTAAGTAGTATCATCAGATGTGTAAGAATTTGTCATGATTTTCCCCGTGCTTGAATTCTGCAAAGAGTAAAACATCTTAATAAAGCACTTGCTTATTTAACATTTGTTATTTTAGAAGCAATTAAACTATAAACACTTTTTTGAAATAAGCAGCTTACATTGAAACACCTTAAAATGTGATTATGATCATTCTAGACCAACTTTATATGAAGGACTCAAAGAGAATCCCATTCCTGACATAGGGTGACTCACTCTCAACAACTATTCTTTCTCCAGGCATCTGATCACTCGTGATCTTCCCACTTCCCTGAAACTAGGAGGAAGTTTTGCTAAATGCTTAGCTTCTGTCAAACGTGTCTATAAGCCAATGAACACAAGGAGCAATAAGGAACCAGAGCTGCGCTGCTCTACAGGAAGTTGAACGCTTGCGTCTTAACAACCCTGAGCTGCTGCTCGTCTGCGGCGCAGACTGGACTCAGGCAAACAGCTGACTGGCCTCTGATTGGATGAGACGTGTGTGACCTACCTGCTGCTGACTCCAAACAGCCAGTGAAGCCGTCGTGTGGATCGGACGCTCATGCTGTGTATTGAAACAATGCCTGGCGCTGCTCACACGAGTCACCATGTTCACATGAATGTCATTGAACCTCATCAGGCATTACTTACTGACGAGTACCTCCACCGCTGCCTGTGGAGGCTACGTCAGCATAGCTGAGCCTCTTTGGAGGTTTGGTTCAAACCTAAATACAACCAGGTCTCTTGGTTTTACAGGTGGGATTTGGCAGAATAGTTTTCTCTTACTATCGGTACAACTGAGGTTATGTCACCTTTTTACCTGGGACAGCTTGGCTTTTGTAGTTTTATATTTAAATCTAACATATTTAAACATTTAAACTATAAGCATATATGAACACATTTCAGTAATAACATCATCAACTCCAGGCTATTTACTTTTAAAAGCTTTGACTTGTTAAATACTCCCTGGAACAACATACATCCCTGCCTCTATGGAACACGCAGCATCATGTGATGCGGACGAATGTTTTGAGTTATGATTATATCTATAGCTGCTTTTACACAACAGGCTGCAGAGCTCGTGCTCCTTCACAAATGAATGCAGATGACATCATCTGAATCAAAATCCAGATCACACACTCGGCTTCTTTCAATAACGCATGAAGACAAGCGGGGGACTGTTTCCGCCACACTTCAACGGAACCTTCGGTGACGTCTTTTTATTTTGGTGACGCAGGCGTTCGTGCTGATCCACCTGAACCTCCACCATGTGTCCCTACGCGTCGGTGCGTGTGTGAGCCGTGTCAACAGCAGCGGCGGCTCCGCGCGCTTACCTCCGAACAGATGAGGCGAGAGGTGGGCGGGCAGCGACCCTATGAGCAGCCGCGGACCCTCGTGCCCTCTGCGCGCTCGCCCGCGGTCCGCCGCCTCCTCGGGGCTGCTGCCGCCGGACTCCGGGGAGCTGTAGGCTCCGCCGTTGTTCGGTATGTTGATGCCGGTCTGGGGTCTAGTCCTGGAGCCCCCCGAGTCGCCCACGGAGCGGGCCCTCGCTCCGTGCACGCTGCCGCTGGCCGACGCTGCGGAGGCTCCGGACGCGCCGTGCGCGCGGTACCTCGCGCCCCCGGCGCTGCTCCTGCCGGCGTTACTGCCGTTACTGCCGGACGTGCTGGACGGCAGGTCCGAGCCGGAGTAGGCTCTGGTCCGTCCGTTGGCCGCCGGATTAGCGCTCGGGCTGCTCTGCTTTGCCCCCATGTTAACCTCTGCGGGTCGGCTTTGAAGTATTAAAGGGGCGCTGCGCGAGCCGCGGCGGGACGGTGCGCAAGATTCGCTGCCCGAGTGGGATGTGCGCTGCGGGACGCACGTCCGGGAAGTCAGCAAAAGAACAAACTGGAGCCCGTCCACATGAGCGAAATGCCAGTTAGTGAAAAGTTGAACCGGCCATCTGCAGCACGAGCGGAAGACTTGCGGACGCCTTTACGCTCCGCCAGCATTGTTTCCCGCCAGTAACAGCTGGGCTCGAGCTGCAGGTAACGCGGATCCTTCCTGCTTTGACTCGCTGCCGTGGCCGAGCTCGCGCTGCTGGTTCCTCCTCCGGGTCCGATCCGCCATGGCTCCTGAGCAGCGTGGAGGGACGGAGAAGTGGGCTCCTCACGCCTCCCCGTCTGACAACACACTGCTCGTAAGAAGGAAGTGATGCAGGAGAAAAGTCCTACAAATCCGTTTTGTCAGCGTGTGGACCGGAGTCAGCGATGTTAGGCTGCCGGAGCCCACGCGTGTTTCCGCGTAGGACCTTCAAAATAAAGGCACTGCGGAGTTTTATGGTTAAATGCAATAAATCCTAACGCTAACTGATTTGTGATATTGATCGAGCAAAATACAATATAACAACGTTAATAGAATTGAGTTATGTATGAAGACCTGCTTTCTCTGTACAGTGGTGACGATATACAATATGTTAATCTGTTGCCTTAAAGGAAGGTTGGATTTCTGGGTGTTGGCAGGCCTTTGACAGGCCAGCTCTTGTCTTATCTAGTGCATCTACAGATCTCCTGATTCACCCTCGCTGTGTGAAGGAGAGATATCGTAGATCCTTCCTACCTGCTGCTGTCAGACTGTACAATTAGAACTGTTGACCACGTCCCACTACAGTCACTCACCCACTGCATCAGTGGTTTATATAGCAACTTGCTCTGCACAATATTTGTGTAAATCTGTGAACAATTATGTATATTGTTACTGGCACAAATCTTATACCCATTAATGTGCAATAACCCTGCAATGACCTCATACTCACTCTAACTGTACTGTACTGCTTTGTACTGTGCCAACACAAACTGTTCTGTACCTGTATTCTTGCTCATCTGTACTGCTGTTGTGAGAGGTAATTTCCCCACTGCGGGACTATGAAAGGTTTTCTTATTCTTATTCTTATTCTTAACATTGGTTTCACTCAGTTCACAACTTTGCATGATACGTATTTTAGAACCTACCTAAAATCCAAATGTTAGCTGAATTACCAGCAGTAGAATTGAGGACAAGATAGTGCAGGTTAAATTGTCTGCCTTGGGTAAATATTAGAATTCATACGCACAACTCATTTTGCAAAAATGTCATTGAGAAGGCACCAAAAGTTTGGTGCAGTGCAGTCTGTTTTATCAGTTGCAGTCTTTGTCACTCTTATTTTGAAATTCGCAGACAGTGGTTTTGCTTGGTATAACAACTTGACGTAGTGACGCCATCTGCACCTCAACGTCAGTAAACGTGCTTCACGTTTACAAACAAGATGCGCACGTACTTAGTTCGAAAAAAAGTCAGTGTCCTGAGTTATATGGACATTCCTATAAAACACGTGTAGTCAAAACATCACCTGACAGTGGAGGATTAAGTAGAGGCTTCCTGTGTTAAAAACAAGCTCAGAGCACTTCATTGTCAACACCACTTATACAAATACAACAAAAAAGGTAACAACAAGGCTTCACAGAAGGCTGGACATACTTAGTATAATATATAATAGTATAATATATACATACTTAATGAGTCTATTTTCAACAACAAAAACAACAACAACAACAACAACAACAACAACAACAACAAAATATTAATAATAACAATACAGTTATAAAAATAATAATAGTATCAATAATAATATGAATACATTAATTACTTCAGTCAATATATTATTGTTTAATTTTTGCCAGCAAGGACACCTAATAAGTTTGTTGAAGCGACTGATCTCAAAATAAAATGTTAAGCGTGAAAAAAATGTCACTGTAATATCCTATTTAGATAGTCTGCCTAATCTTATTGGACCGTGAACATGATGTGAGCATACCATGACCCATATAATGGACATACAGATATTTCAATACTCAATACTCCTCCTAATCAAAGTGACAGGTGCAGAACACAAAGGCTCCCAATTAGTTGATACTGTAGCTCATTCACTCGAATAGTTTTCCCCGTCACCTAAATCTGCAATTTAACACAACAAAGCCTGCCTATGACTGTCTTTACACGGTTAAAAAATTAATACAGTGCACAGTGAGGCTTTACATCAAACAGTTCCTCATGCTTAAGCAGCACTCAAGACGGCATAGTCCAAGAAACATACATAAAGACAGATCTAATTGTCTATGCTATTAGTAGATATATATTGATATATTAGATAGATCTATATATATATAGAGAGATAGAGATATAGATAGATAGATAAGGCTATAGAGATATAGAGATATAGATATAGATATAGATTATATGAGATAGATATATATATATAGATATATATATAATATAAGAGAATAAGTAATATAATATAATATAATATAATATAATATAATATAATATAATATAATATAATATAATATAATAAAATATAATATAATATAATATGTGATTCATGTTATATTGGCCTGCACTCAGCTGTAGTTGAACCAGGGATATAAGTTTTCTTACTGTGCATCAGTACATCATCCTAATTTGATGCATCAACCTGGTTTAAAGGAATCATAAGCACAGTTACAATAGTACCGGTGCTTACTTCCTGTAAGTTCGCGCTACTTGCTTCAGTGGGCTGGACGCCTCGATGAGCACAGGTAAGATCACGTGGGAGTGTTTGCAGTTGAAGGGTTCATGTGCGAAACACGAATGTTGCGCTGTGTCTTTGAAGTTGCGTAGCAGACTGACACAACGTACTAGTCATTCTTATGATACAGATGCGAGTCTTTGAACTATAAGGCACTATCATGAACAGCAATCTTCATTCTAAACTAGTTTTTTTCTTGTGGCCGCTTTTGATATTCTGTTTCTTTTAGCAGTGTGCACATGGAAGCCTGAAATATTGAAGTGGCTGTATTTTATTTTACTTTATATTTCTTTTTTTTACAATGGGTTAATAAATTCATTGTATTTAGCAAGACAACGCAGAGTGGACAACCATGTTACACAACACTCATTTATTGTGTTAAGGATCAGAGATCCTGGCTGTCGTTTGGGTGACAGTGGACTTCACCCTGGGTGGTCACCAGTCCATCCCAGGGTCCATACAGAAACGGTTCCCTCTCACTCTCATGCCTATCTCCAGCCCAACACCATCAAACTTACTCTATCATACTAACTCCATTAAACTACTACTACAAACAACTAACAACGGATAAAACAGCTCCTTTAGCATTTGAATGGCTCGCACACAGTGTCTGGCATGAAGAGTGAATGGTTTTCCCACCCTAACCCAAGATATTTCCTGTCATATCCTCTGTCTAGAAATAGCCTGGGTTATCTATCGATGGGTGGCCACAGCATCCATCACCACATCCATAACAAAGGGGAGAGGAGACTCAGCAGCCAGGCCACATTATGACATGATGACTGAACTGTCAGTGGAGCCATTATTTATAGTGTATGTAGGTGTGAGCCATGATAGTTGGCATGAAATGATACTACAATTACAAAAACCAAAACTCGCTCTCATAAAAATGTATCATCAAATTGGATTGCAAGATATATGCCATTAGATTAATATAAGGATATGAGTTATTATAAAACTGCTAAAACCATTAAATCAGTCAATCTGTAAGTCTCTCGTCTGTAAATAATATTCATCTTAAAATGTCAGTTTCTACAGTTAGCCAGCTTAGTAGATATAAAATAAAACGCTCAAGATCCACATACAAGCAGTTAGTTCTAGGTTTATTTCTTATGTGTTAATAAGAGCGGACATATCAATCCAAAAATGGGAACTATAAAACCATAAATAATAAAAAAATGACTCACACACTTGACCACAATGCTGAAGCCAGGAAAAACTTTCTTTGACATTTACTGACTTCCCATTTTATTCAATCAATCAATTTTATTCAACATGTCTGCATGTGTTCATACAGTACAGTAAATAGATTCAGAATTATTACAATCCACAACTATAGTGAGCATTTAGACAAGACATTAAGAGTAAACTAAGGTATCAGTTACATGTATAATCAAGAACTTCATCACTAGAAGTGATGTGGATACAGATTTGGGCGATACCTGAAATCCACACTGATCCCTTTGTGCCTTTGACCAAATAGAGCAGCACTGCTTCAAGGTGCACAAATCCCTCACCTGCACTGAGGTGGACTCCAGGTTGCATCAAAACTGGTCTGACCCACCTGATTCCCAGCACAGCATTTCATCATTCAGGAATCCTAAATCTTATGATGGTGTCTAGGCTTTGGTCGGCTTCCTTCAGTTCAGTTTCAAGTCTTGTGTTGTCGTGATATGATTTGGTTCCCAAGCTCCTGTAGCATCTCATCTCATCAGTCAGTTGTGCTTCATTTAAATGAGGAAGGAGTTTCCAGTCTGAGGTGCAGGATCCCACAAACAGAGCACTGCTCACCCCTGGTGGCCACTGGAGGAGACAGCAAAAGATGTTTTAATAATACTGCCTGCGGTCTGAATTCAAGGTAATAATAAACTTGTACTCATGCAATATAGAGCTATACTATACAATGATTCTATATTTCTATTAATTTTAAGCTCTTGTAAAGAGCGGAAATGTGATTTTTTTCCAGTAAATTTGTCTTTAGTTGTTTAGTTTGTCTGTAGTTATTTTGCAGATGTGTCTACTAAACACAAAGACAATAAGCTAACAAAGTGTGTTTTATAGGTTAAAACACTGTTCCTAGGTTACATAATCTCCACCTTCAGCAGGTTTTGGCTTTTCACATGTAGAATAACATATTTGTGCAATGCAAAAGACAGATATGTTTAATGTGAAAGTGATGTAATATATATATAGGGAACTATTGAAATGCTACCACAGCAGTAAACAGGGCTAGTGAGCAGGGCTACAGTATGAAGAGAATGTGGGAATTATGGCGAATACATAGTGTTCTCATGTGAAAGTAACGCAGGCAGATAGCATTATATAATTTTTTGCTCGCGCTGACCGGGAATCGAACCTGTGTATTCGAACCCTACTGTACCAACTGCGTTTGTGTCTGATAACTAAGCTCCATGAATACATCTGGAAGATGGCCCCTACAGATGACGTGCTTAGTGAATGCCTCAGGCAGCAGAAACCAGAGAAGGAGGGGAAGGAAGAGGAGCAACCCTCATGGAAGGACAAACCCTTGCACCGTATGTACCACCGGCAGATAGAAGAAGTGGCTGATATCGACAAATCCTACCAGTGGCTGGACTGAAGACAGCATGGAAGCACTAATCCTAGCAGCACAGGAGCAGGCTCTGAGTACCAGATCAATAGAGGCTGGGATCTACCACACTAGGCAGGAGCCCAGATGCAGGCTGAGCAAAGATGCCCCTAAAACAATCCAGCACATAATGCAAAATGCTAGCAGGCAGGTCATACGTGGAACACCATAACCAAGTGGCCAGCAGTGTACAGGAACATCTGTCCTGAGTACAGGCTAAAAGTCCATCCATCCATTTTCTACCGCTTAGTCCTACGCAGGGTACTGGACCCTATCCTAGCCATCTGCGGGTGAGAGGCAGGGTACACCCTGGACAGGTCGCCAGTCCATCGCAGGGCAGCACACACACACAAGAATTTGGACAACACAAAACTCACATGTACGGGCAGTGTAGAGTTAGGTTCTAGTTAGGCAATCTGGAACAAGAATAACACATGGGACACACCTCCAAAGGTGGTTGAGTAAGACATGGAAGATCCTGTAGGACTATATATACACACACACACAGTTTTTTTAGAGGTCTATAAAGTGGAAGGTCTGAGTCCTGATAACTGAAAATTAATAGAGTGCCTTGCTTTTAATTTGGATATTACCTGTATCCAACAGCCCTTTTTGGGCCACTGCCCTTAGAAATGTCTCTACACACCCCTGTACATGTCTGACTGCTGTCAGATGAGTCCTCTAATAGATTCAGCAGATCCACACAGACTGTGGATAAAGTTCCTATTCAAATGTACTTCCCCAAGGCTGGACAGATACTTGTATGTCTCATTTAGAGTAGAGGTGTGTTCATCACCTTCCCACCACTGGGTGGCAGTATTGATTTTTCCGAACAACCCTTGGACTAAGCCAAAAAGGTTTTGCTATTACCCAATGTTCACAGCTGTGTTTATGTCACAGTGTTGCAACAGTTTGTGATTAGTTCTTCAGACAGCTGCAGGTGAGAAAAGTCTGCCATCAGGAATTAGACAGGGCTGCTCAGTGCACCCGACACTGAAGGAGCCTTTGTCTCGCTTAACCTGCAGCTGATAGTTTAGATAACAGGTTAAACCACACGAAGAGTCGTAAATGACTCATGCGAAGGTAAAACGCTGCACAACAGGCTGGACTGTAAACTGTCAGCGTTCGTGATCTTTCTTCCTGTGAATCCTGAATCACGCACGGCTCCGGTCCACAGGCAAACATTATCCGCTTACACCGAGTGACCAAAGAGTGACCTCAGTAATGCACCGGTACAGTCTGAGCCCGTGTGTTCTGACTCCACCGCTTTGCATTCCAGCCAAAAACTTGAAAAGAAAAAAAAATGGACCTAATTAATTGCCTGACATATTTTCAACCAATTTAGTGGGACATGTCAATCAGGTGGATTAGGCTTGTTTTTCTGTTAGCCTTGTGCTGACAGTGGAAAATGATTAAAAGGGGAGATTATATGACAGCAAATTTGTGTTGATATCATTAAACTTTCATCATGGCCCGGGTTTAAAGCTCTAAATTGCTTATTAACTCGGCTTTTTGTGGCTGTTTGCCTATCAACACTTCAAATGAGCCAGATATCAGAGCGGTGCCCCCCTCCCCACAGTTTGCCACCACATTCTCTGCTCTGCTTCAGTGGTGGAAACATTTACTCTGTGGCTAGAGGAGAAACAAGATTTTCTCCCTCCATTTCCAGTCAGTCACTGCATCCATATAGTAGTTATATAGAGCCTGTAAATCCACCATGGAAAAGACTGCTGTTCTCAAAACTAGAACATTTCTGGTTGACTTGCTCTTGGCAGAAACACACTCTTGGTTAGTCACCTGCTTAATCTCTGACGGTTTACTGAGCAGAGGAAGAATTTGTAATGCATTTCTGAGAACCTGGCCAAAAACTGTTTAAAATGTCCATTAGGGGTAATGCTACAGTATCATAATCATAATAATAAGAATTGATTAACTGATATGTGGCATTTGTTGATTCCCAATGCCCATGGATGATGTAGAGAGTCGATGGCACATGAAAGGAATGTAGATTGCATATGGACAGCAGAGGCACGTCTCTACTAAAATACCAAGTCAAATGCAGAAATATAAGCCTTTATACCTTGTTGTCAGGGACCTTCTTTGAGTCCATCAGACTAAGTGGTTTTAGTTTTCCCCTATTTTACCTTTACACTGTCTTTTTTCATTGCTTCCCTATTGCACCATACTCTAACCTTCCTGAAGGTCACAGAGCCTCGCAAGCATGGGGATCAGAGAAAGTTGGTATTTCCATGTCTGGTTTGGTGACTTTATGTACAATACAATAACAATCCAGGATGGAAACCACTGAAACCTGCTAATTAGGATTTAACTGAACAGTAGATTACGCTTCAGTCATCCCTTCATTTTCTGTATATACAGTGATTGTATGCATTTAAACTACAGTATATAAAAAAGGCATTTAGAAAAATTAAAGTTAATAACTATGTTTGTAGAGTGCAATATCAAGCTCATCACCAGTTTTATTATTAGTGAAACTTGAGACACATACTTATCCGATGAATTGTTAGATTAGCTCTTTGTTTCATAAATAAAATACATTAAAATACTACGATAAACAGCCTTAACTTTTTCTTAATATATGGTAATATTAACTTGTGTAAGGTACAATTAGCTTTGGCTGGTCTGTATGGGACCAATCAGTGCATGCTGTGTTCAGCCTACAGGCCAGGCATCCTACACCATGGGAATATCTGGTTGCCTTTGTTTGGTCTGTCAACGCTTCATGTCATAATTTAACGAGAGTGCTTCAGAAACAGCCTCTGCAGAGCGGCAGGGAAGTTTCGTACCTCGGGACGTATTCACGCACGCACAATACAACGGAGACGGATCGGAAACAACACTTCTTTGAAACATAAGGAAAAGCACAAGGAGCTTTTGTGAAAGTGCTCTCCGGTGGCTGTATTAACAGAACCCAGCTCTGGGGTTAATGGCTCTGAAGAGATCACCTTTCTACTGTATAGGTGCAATATGGGCGCTGGAACAATGAGGACTTCTGTGGCTGTAACCTGACATCAGCGCTTACGAGTACAAAGATTAAAACAGTTATAACAGGAAACGGAAGCACAAGAATTACTTCCTGTGTGTTCAGTGGTTTTTTTTAACAAAAAGCCATTTGTGCCATTTGTGATACATGAGAAAAAACCCTGGCCTCACGTGATAAACATACATGTTGCCATGGTTACTAGTTTAACTTCCATAATTACTGTATGTACATCACAGGTTGTAACTGAAATTAGCTGAATCTTTCCAATAGCCTCCTCCTTGTCCCACCCAGGAGGGACAGACACCTCAGACTCGTATTCTTGTTCGTACTCGACGTATTGTGAGGAGGCTGTTGGGACCGTCATGCTGATCCTCCCATCAAAAGGAAACTTTAAATTCCTCTGGCAGAGCTTCAACCAGACCCCAAGGAAGGCCGGAGACACTGACTCTGACTGAACTATAGTCATAGTCAGTGGTGCCTGATGTGGGACCGACACCTGAAACCATTAATGGTCACTGGGAGTAAGAGATGTCGTCTTATGCCAAACTCAAGAAGTAATCTCTGGCAGCAACTGCAAAGGCAAAAACTTGTGCCATGGAGGAGGATCTGCAGCTAGAGCATCTGGATAACCAGAGGAGCTTTGTTACCTGGGAGGAGTAGAGCTACCCAGAGGAGTCAGTTGAAATGTCCTGGTTTACCTGGTGAAGGGTCCTCTACTACTGGGAAAAGGCTCAAGAGAAGATCCAGGACTATGTCAGTTATCTTAGGACCAAGTTGGTATCATCCCAAGAAGAACGAAGTGTCCAGGCAAAGAGAAGTCTGGGACTCTCCAGGGATTCCCCCCAAAATATTCCCCCAAATTCCCCCCATAAATTGCACAATAGGTATAAACCACTTGCACATGTTTCTTCAAAAACATAAAAATAAGCACTAAAATGGTTAGTGAGTTTGTGAGTGAGGTGTGCTGGCTATTGAATGCATTTGGTGCATCATAAGATCATTGAGTCTAAAAGATGGATCAAAACGTGCAACACAGTGAAGCATTGAGGGGTCATGTATGGCGTTGTGAAGTGTTTTACCTGATGGTGAACACAGAGGAGTAAAATCCAGAACTGCTGGCAGCACGACAACAAATATAACAATGGTAACAACGGCTGGCAGAAAATGATGTTGGTACTGTATGTTGGGCGACAGGAGCTCCTTACTGTGTTCATGTTTACCAGTTCACCCAGTCAAAGCAGATGGCTGCTCTATAACATTTCTATCATCTCAACCTGTGAAAAGATTTAAAACTGACTCACTTATTCAGTTAATTTGTGCGCATGGATGTCTGCATATATGGAGGACTGGGCCTGTTGTTGGTGACAGCTTCCTGCCGATAGTGGTGAGCAGACTGATTCCAGAGTTTACCGTAGCAATATTTACGGCAGTAGAACCTGTTTTGCAGAGATGCTTCACACGTCAGGGCCAGGAGACATTACAGCGTCAGGCTCACGCTACAGCACGGAGCCTGCTGAAGGTAGTGTATGCATGTGCGTTTCCGTGTCAGGGATCAGTGAGCGCTGCTTTCTGCGTGACAGGAACCGGCTGAGGGCAGGAACTCCGCCAAGTGTGCCCCGTCTCATTTGCATGCATAGATGGCACGGTATTAGCATAGTAATGGCAAGGAGGGAAAAAAGTGCAGCGAACTAACAGCAGATATTTGGCAGCTGATACTCAGGGCCCAATTACAAGCGTTCGCCTACATTCTCCTTTACTCAGGGGCTTTCTCATCTCGCAGCCCTCTGCTCCGCTCTGCTCGGCGCAGTGGGCCCATCTTCAAACTGTCAGCCTGTTTTGAGCTGGAGATTGCGCTGCGTGAGCTTGTATGTATGCGTGTGTGTGTGTGTGTGTGTGTGTGTGTGTGTGTGTGTGTGCGAGAGAGAGAGGGGGAGACTGCAAACAGACCAGTTCTACACTAATGAGGATAGGGACAGAGACGGTTAGAATCCTCTGCTGCTGCTCCTCTGCAGCTCCTGTCGAATGTTGGAATGTAAATAAGCGTTCCATATTGTGGTTAAGTGGTGGAAGACACAGAAATAGATTTATTGAGGTGATAAAAAGATGATGACGGATAAAGGAATGAGGAACAGGTGAGCAGATGGGTGTGGCCAGGTGAGTTGCTAGGAAGGAGCTAGTTACTGCAGGGCTAAGCAGTTACTGTACTAAAGCTTAGCATCAATGTGTGCATCTGGTTTGGTAGAAAAATACTTTAAGACGGAGCGGCCTGATGAATCTGCTCAGATGAGCAGGGAAATTTTACATACTGTCAGTCCAGATGGCAGGTTTTATTTATTTATTTATTGGTACATTCCTCTCCGAGTAATTATACTTAATCCACTGGAAAACTAAATGCTGTTGTATTTTCACAGCAGTTTTAATAAAAGTACTGTATATTAGCCCTATCATTTTTTCACCTTTTTCACATGAAAAGCAGTGCTTTGTTAATGTGGTTGTATGCACTTCATTGGCTGGATATATATCCAGGATATATATAATGTATATTGGTTGCCAAGTTAGAAGAGTGCTTCAGTGAAAGGGGTCTTTGTTTAATATTGACAGACTGACTGACTGTAAGGCTTTATTCAAATTATTATCACAAATACTTAAAGCTTGGCTTGTTTCTTAGACCCAGGTTCACAGTTGACTTGTTGATGGAGTCGAAGGTGGAACTACATGAGAAGAACTCAAAATAGTGGGGTGGCTTCTTTCAACACGCAGCTATGCTGCAGGCTATAAATCCCAATCATACTGTATCTACTGTATCCATCTGAACAACAAGAACAGCCAGAGGAGGAGAGAATGATTGAGTCACTCGGGATCTCAGTAAAGAACAAAAAGAGAGGCTCTCACAGGACTACAGGTCAATATCAAAAGAGACAAGTACTCCTATTTACACGTGATCACCCGCGGGCAGCACCAAACTGGCCAACAAAGCAAAAGGTAGAAGAAAAAAGAGCCAGCGCTACCTAGACCTCCGGCTCTGTTAATGGAACTTGGAGCGTGAGCAAAGGCTTGTCCAAGGTCCTTTTTATATTTCTAGTGGTTTTCTGGCTTAGAACAATATAAAAAGGCATCTGCTCACCCGATCGGCCTTTGCCCCCGCTAGCATTACTTCTTTGGCTCCATGTGCTATCATAAAGCAGGAGGGCTGTGTTGCCAGACCTGTTGTAGCTTCAAGCGCCACTATGCCTGTAAGTGTGGCCCCACTCTTCTTCTTACATGCAAACATACACATTACACAAACAATAGGATGTTTGGTCTGGTCCACTGCTGCGTGGCGATTGCTGGTATGATTTGGAACAGATCGCATTGCATCCAGCTCTGGGCTCCGGTCCACGGGTGTCACATTTGTTTACAATTAACGGAGAGGCGAGGGTCCGGCTGTGGTGGGCCCATGAGGAGGAGAATCATGAGTTCATCATTTCTAAAGGATTAAAGCGATGTCTCCAGAGAAGTAAAAAAGAAATGAGGGAGATTCCATCTGTTTCGATATCAGTGACTGTTCAGAGCCTGTTCTTTACAGACTACATACACACTGAACATTTGCACAAGAGAAAATTATAGTCAAAAATGTAAAGGCTATAAAAGCATCTACAAACAGCTTGTTGTTTCTGTGACTACAGCTGCACATATTATTCAGACGTTTAAGATCCACAGTAATCTGTTTTTTGCCGTGGCCACTAGAGGAAGAACATCTTCCCCATCAGAAACCAAAATGCATATTTGCAAGTCACAAAGAGTTTGCCTTATGGCCGTATGAGACAAAACTGCAGCAGCTGTATCTACACAGACGAAGCATACAAAGAAAAGAAGCTAGTGTACATGTAGGAGGCTCAGTTATGTACCAAGGGTTTGTTTAGTGAAAGTCTGAAAAGTTATATAATAAATGAAAGTTACTGTCCAGGGCAGATTAATTGGTTTGTTACTGGTAAACCACTATTTTTTGAGAGACTATGCTCGTGTGTGTGTGTGTGTGTGTGTGTGTGTGTGTGTGTGTGTGTGTGTGTGTGTGTGTGTGTGCCACACTGTACACAAGCTGGGTATCCACTGGATGTAGTCCACTCACCGTTGTTCATGCTAAAACATTTAGTGCATATGACTCCATGTCAGCCTTTATTTGGGCTGATTATAAATCACAAACCACAACATATGCTTGCAATAACGTGAACATACAGTATAACACACAGTGAGTGCTGTGTCAGCTTTCATGGGTTAGATACACACCAATCACTAACCAGATCCATCTGATCCTTGATGATACTTTATAGCTATGATTAATAGTAAGTGGCTCCTTGTAGTGACAATCCTCAAATTTTTGCATCCTTTATTTATATAGAGTATTTAACCACCATCCCACTGTTTTGGTTTTCTAAGACCTGCTGATTTACAGGGAAACTCTATCCACATTTGCAGCACACAGTTAGTTCAACAAGTGGGACAAAAAAAAAGCCTTGAAATCATCACCTAGTGCTTATCAGCCATAATTAAAAATGATATTTAACTGCTAAACCTGATGCAGAGAAGGGAAAAGTCTAGGTTTCTTTGATTTTCTTTGTTCTTTGTTTCTTTTATTACAAATCAGAAAGTTACTAGGAGTTTGTCTACAGAATCTGGGATACAATTTGGCTAAACCTTAAACTTAAACTAACTTTAAACCTTAAAGTTATGAATTTAAGTAACAGCATGCAGTATTTTAATATCTGTTTCTATATTATATTATACATTATTACATTATTATAACAGGTTCTGTTTCCTTTCCAATTCAATTTATCTTTTCCTTTTACATATTCATTTTAATTATTGCTTGTTTGTCAAACATCATATTTTTAAAGGTGAAAAAATGTGAAAATACTTGCAAACCATGTCTTCTTTACTGTAGGTAGCCCATTTTGGACAATGTCTAGTGAATCTGGATTAGAATTTGTTTTGTGATAATTGTGTCGCATGTCTTGTTTTGCACATGTAACTTGTATTACGTTAGACAAGGACGATATCAGATGTCCCACAGCTTGGGTAAGGGGATAGACTGAAATGCATCCCGCTTTTGTTTGGGACATGTAGTTGGTTAGGCCATGTATTGTTGAGTGAAAACAGATGGGAAAACAATCGCTTCCCTTTTAGTCTCCTCAATACAAGCTATGGTCGGTTTGTGTTGAAACCCCGAGGTCCAGAGTTAGACAAAGCCAAAGCTGAAAGTGACTCTCAGAAGACAGAGGGCTGCCCTGAGGGATGCAGTGATCTGGGGTTACTGCGCTGGAGAGACAGGGTGTCATATTGCCGTTTCCTTGTCTTCTACTTCTCACTATTGTCATAAGAGAGCTGCATCAACTGGATGCGCCGAGGCTACTTCAGATCAGTTTCCATTCATTGACAGAAGAAGTGCAAAAATGAAATTTCATATCAGCGGGTAAATTCTACACCTTGAATACCCTGAATGAACACAGTGATTAGCTTTGTTTGTTTTAAGGAGTTACACCTTCAGCAGCAAAGTACTCTGTAGCAGTTAATTATTATGCACTGCAAGTATAACCTGAGTCAGCTGAGCAGCTTCTACATAACCGGAAAGTTAATGATGCCATTTCCTGACAATGACACTTAGACTCGTTTCTGGTTTAAACAGACTTCCACCTGGGGCAGTTTCACACAGTGACACGGTTCAAACAGAAAAAGGCAAACAGTTGCAAGCCTTTGTCAAATTCAACAACAATAATCATTTTTCATATGGTTTAAAACTCTAGAGTAAAACATATTGTATATTATGTGATGCATTCCTTTATGTTGTTTAAACATACATGTCATTTTATTACCATTTTGTGACTTCTCTTTAGTAAAAAATATGCCTTAAAAATTACATTTCAACCACTTGCCTCTTTTTCTTAAGGAGACTTGGCACCAGTCATGATGCTGATGCTAAATGCTACACACTCATATGCTTGTCTAACCTTAATACCTTAAAGCCTTAAGCCTACAGTACCTGTTATAAACCCAGGGAGTGAGAGTATGACAGAAAACTAACTTCAATTAACAAAGGTAAAAACTAAAAAACACCCTCTGTAACTCAAAACATAGAAATCCAAAAGATAAGTGTCTACAAGACTCACTGGATAAAGCTAACAGACAAGAAAACAAATTATGATTTGATAATAGGATTTTCCACAAGTACAAAGACAAGGCGGGAAACACACGCCAGAAACTAGAGCTTGAGCTAAACAAACAGTTGAACAAAGGCTAACTTGGAAACTAGGCTACACAGAGCCAAGCATAACATGGAACAGCTACAAGCGTACTTGAGCTCTGGGACGTGGGTTCAGAGTCCTGCATGAAGACAGATGATCTGTGGCTGTGGAGGCGATTATACACTGAACACGGACATGAAGGCACAGCCAGCCAAATGAATGACGAATGAATGAGACAAAAGACAGGAAGTGGGAGTGGCTTGATGTGAGGGGGCGTGGCCAGGCTAGGATCCTCAACGTTTGGCTGAGCTTTTAGAGGAGCTACAGCGGTCCGTGGGTTCTGGCCCACCCTCTGACCCTTTTCCTGTTGCTGATGAACGTGCTATTACTCGCAGCCAAATTCAAACTACTTGGTGCATGGCCTATTGGTGGTGAAGATTACTGTGACTGTCTGGAAACTAATTTACCATTTCATTTAATTTTTAAACTCACACTTCCTGCAGCCTAATTGCTTGACTGCTCAACCTGAGTCCAGACTGGCTGTTACCAGCCTCAAACAACGCTTAGAATCCGAGAACCTTTTGGATCAGAATTGCTCCTTCGCTCTCCAGGTCACACTGGAGACTCAGTGGAGTCATTTAAAGCAGAGGTTTAACAAAAATTCAGCCATAGTTGTGTTGATGGGAATCTAATATCTTAGTCATTTGCTCTGCGTGGAATCACAAGCTTTGTTTAGGTGAGAGCTGTCCGAGCTCTCAGGAACTGCTAATGAGCAGACGTGGGGATTTGGTGCTAATACTGAAAATGGGGAGTGACACACGCACACCCTGTCTCCTCTGAGGGCTACCTGTCACAAGTAGAAAGCAATGGAAGGAGCTGGAAACCTGCTGTTTCACTGCGTGCCTGTGAAGCTTCGTACAGGCCGAGGACACTGCACCCAATTAACAGGCGGCACATTAAAGCCAAGCCATGGTAGTTATGGTGACAATATAACAAGACACAAAGGATACTTTGTGGTTTCCCGGGAATTTCTGTATCGCGGGTGAAAATTTGTGAATGCTGTTTTAATGTTTTTTAATTATCACACTAGATACATGACAGAGGTGAGTATGCAGAGACAAGCAAACAGACGATTCGCTTGCAGCCAGTAGGTCATTATGAGCCACTAGACACAATCTAATGAACCTTCAGCATAAAAGGATCAGGTTTGACTAGGTTACTGCATTTTACTGATCATATGTCTGTGCCATTGATTCAGCTCACTGTGAATAATCAATCTGAAATGATTTTATAAATAACTGAAAAATAAAATTGTAAAGATTTTTAATGGTGATAATGTAAAGCTTAGAGGAGCTGTCAGCGGTGGCATCTCTGCAGAAATGTTCCCTACTGAGGATTTAAAAGCTCCAACACTGTGCATGAAAAGCAGACGATGGGTACGTTATGTGTCTGAGGTGCCATAAACGAGACACAGCATCAGTATTTGTACTGGTTCAGTGCTGGATGAAACGACTTTATACCTTACTACAGTACTACAGCTACACTGATTCCCAAAGGCTGCACATACAATGACTTATTTAATACTTACAGTGTATTAATACAGTAAATAAGCAACTGTTTCTTTTTAAGAAATGTTTACCAACACAGTAATGGATTTATAATTAGAATACAGTGGATTCATTATGCAGCTCTGGTTTTGGCCTTCACCATACCAAGGTGGTCGCTATGCTCTTTATCTACAACATACTCCCTTATTTTTAGTTGTGAGCTTTTATCTGCTATCCGTTGACAACCTGCTCATAGTACTGCGCCAGCTGATATTAAAGTGGTGGGGTGTTTCTGGAGCGATGAAAATGGGCTACAACTCATGGTTCCCACCCATGGTTCTCAGTAATAGTTGAACGAATAAAAGAAAAAGCCTCCTTTTAGGGAGAGTGGGGTAAAGTTCAATGTGCTGTATGCACAGTGGGTCACGCCTTAGTGCTGGCAAAGGTATAAAAGCTCTGAACTAATCAGCTCCTCTGTAACTGTAACGTTCTGGCCTTCATGGATATCTAATGTACAGTATTGCACACATCAGCTGAGAGGCCACCTCTAACCCCCCGCTGATGGGCTCCATTTTGTTTTATTAAAGAGTGTCAAAGGGCTGAGAAGGTTATAAATGACATGAGCATGCAGGTTTAGAAATGTTAGTGTAATTGCTTTTTAAGCTTTTCAAGAAAAACCTACTGTATGCAGGGTTTTTATAGCACTTTCTTCTCCCTTTTGGATTCAAATAGCCACTTTATTTGCATCTCGGCTGGTGGACACAGATATCATGAAGCAGGGATCAGTGGGCTTTGCTCTTTGTAGATGTGGAATGATGGAGCATATCTGATGGTACCCTGAACATAAGTTAAACAGCAGGACTTTTATGCAGACCTATCTCACCGTATCCACGGCAACGTGAAAATTGTTTAGGTAAGGTGGTTAAGGTCAGTGGTATTTTCTCAGTGGCGTCTGTCAGTGTGTGAATCTGTCGCATCAAGTCCATTTGAGCTGTGATACCACCTATAAACTGACAAATGATTAACTTCTGGTAGTTTCACAAGTTGAATCCATGCCAAGTTTCCACCTCTGCTGCCTGCAGCTAGGAGTCATAACCTCAACCCCAGAGTTTGACATTGACAGAAGCCTGCTCTGCCGTTTGTGTTACCAATCTGACTGTCATTCACTCAGGTGACACGGGCATTTAGTGCCTTTTTTCTTACGCTGCTGCGCTCACACATCCACACTGTCCTGAATGCTTCCTGCACATACTGAGCTCCAGCTCGTACGCAGAAGAATACCAATAAGATCACTTGGGGACTTTGTCTTTGTTTGAAGACTCGTCAGATTCGTCCATGTACCAGACAGTAAAGTCAGTGTTTGCCTGCAGACTTTCACAAGACTCACAGCGGCTGAATGATAGTTAATAACTTCTACCACCTGTAAGTGTTTTGCATTTTGAGGTTAGTATCATGCTGCTGCATCAATACACTTGTTGATGTCGCTATTCTTTAAAGCAGGGACTTTTGAGAAACCCAGCTATTTGGTGACTAGTACATCGGTCAGTTCATGGATGAGTTGGAAGAACACATAAATAAGTGAACAGTGAGTACCTAAAGAAGGAAGGTATTTTCTATACTGTGAATTCAGTGTGGATTCCACATCAGTATCAAGCTTCATTGCAGTAAAACAGAATTTTTATTCCAGTAATTGTGCTTTTGGACTTTCCAGCCATGCTTGGCGCGTTCACTGAGCTCACTCAGGCAGAAAGAAAGCAGCCGAGCTGAGGCTCAGTTCACCTTGACAGCCCAGCCCCAGAGAGAGGATCTGGGTTCAGAGAGCTGGAGAGGGGAATGCATCAGAGGTGTGGAAGACACGGGGCCAACAGGGTGAAAGAGCTGAAGAGGAAGGGGGGGTGAAGCTTTGGCTGCAGTTTGACAGCTGGCAAGCTGAGGAGTAACACAATACGCTGGTGGGAAGACCCCATAGGGAAGGAGAAGTGTAAACTCATGTATCGATGGAAAAGGCACTTTGATGATAACTGCTGCAGCTGTTAGCACAAACCCTAACAGACTTGATGCAAGCGTAAAAAGTATATGCTTGAAAGGAACCAGATTGGTAATTAGATATCTGGATATTGTAGATACGAGTCATGAAATTTACATGGCCACACATAGAGCTGGCATCTACACCAGGCTGGGTTAGCGCCGCATGCCCTGACACACCTTTGAAGTCAGAGCGCAGCCTTCTCCTTAGCACTGGAAAAATCACAGGCACGCGCGCACGCACGCACGCTCGCACGCACGCGCACAGACACACACACACACACGCACGCACACACACACACACACACACACACACAGGCATAGGGGGTAGAAGCGAAGCTGTGATGAGTGTTGCTCTGCATATAGGAAATGAGCTGCAGCGGCTCAGCTTGCTGTGAATGAATAATCATTGCTGCCTTTTCGCCGAGCTGCAATAATCATTAAACTTACTGTGCTTCATGTTCACACAGGACTTATTCTCACCTTACAGTGAAATAAACTCATTGTATTTGTGTGAAGCATATTTGAACTTGAACTCGTAAACCTGCTACTCTACATTGTGAAAACTGTGTCTGACTGATAGAATCAATACTTGTATGAGTTCTCATGAAGCCACATAGTCTGAATCCAGTATGATAACGACGACTATTGACAGACTCATTAAATACATAATTTCAAATTATCCATTAGACCATCAGCAAGTTGACTCCCTCACATTTGAATGTACACACAAAAACAACACAAAAACAGTTAACCCTGTTGTCATTCAAGCAGTTGAAGCACAAGCTTAGCTTTGGTGACCAATGAGAAACCATCTATTCCTAACTATTAGAAACCAGTGAGACCAGTATGAACTTACCATAGCACCTGTTTGACACTCCACAAAAATCTTTCTATCAGTCTTTAGACCCCCAATTGTGCTAGGTCTGTGTTGTTTTTTACAGCATGGATGGAGGAGGTCTAAAGCAGAGACTGAGGATCAGGAGTGGCTCTGTCTCATCCTCCAATAGATTTGACTGCATGTTGGTTTACATGTGTTTTATGTAATATTTACAATATGTCATTATGACATTGGAGCAGCTGTTTAGACCTGTGTGAACAGTTTAGACAATGTGAAGGTTCATTGGACTGCTGCGTCAAAGCAATCAATAAAAACTATACTAACTACTGTATGTATTGAAAACCACCATAGGAAAAACAGCTGAGAAAACTGATGTGTGATGTGTGATGATGTGACCAGGATACCTCCAGCATCCAGCAGACAGGAGATTCAGGTTATAACCGGGTGATCAGCGTTGGAGCCAGCACATCTAACACAGTGTTTCATGGTCAGTCTCTGAGGTGCTGCGACGTGTTTGAAGTTGAGCAGCTCCAAATTGTAATTCTGTTCTAGTGAAGAGGATCCTTGTCCCCGACACATCTTAAACACGCTACAGAAGCGTTTTGAATATGTCACCACACGATAAGCGAAGCGCGCACCAACTTCGCTCTCTCAAAAACACATCCTGTAATTTATCTGCCCCAGACACATACGCTCACCTTTTCACCTTTTCAGCCACCACTGCTGAGAATCATTACTCAAGACATGCACAGACTCCCTCGCCTGCATGGAAAGCCCCCCCACCCACCTCCACGTTTAGCCCTGGGGCAGGATATCTATAATTCATCTTTTTATCTGGTGCTCACAGTCCTGCGCCCTGTTCCACACAGACGTTGCCCACTTCACAGGGCAGAGCCGCCCGCTGCTGCCTGCTTTATTGCAGATCTCACAGGGCACCTAGATATTGATTGTGATCCAAGGTAAACAGTCTGGTTTGCATAATCACGCATTTCAGTGAGCACCGCAGAAAACGGGGCTGCATTGCTCGGGCTTTTGGTTTCAGGGGGATAAGGCATGCCAAACTGGCAACGGCACAGCTGCTTTATGGGGTCTTAGTAGCAACAGGGGGCCTGACCTCGGATCGTATCAAAGGCAAAAAACGTTGTTAAAGGAAAAACTGTGAAAATGTGTGTGTTTGTGTGTGTGGAAGTTAGAGCTGGAAGAAGAAAAGACGGAAAAGTACAAAGCCCGACCTCTCTGTGTGGTGCGCTTTATGACATTTTCCAACTCACGGTGCCAAACATTCTAGTATGAATATTGGGTTATGCTGTGTATTATAAAACCATAAAGTAAGTTTTGTTTTTATTGTCAATCATGATGAAGGAAAGAAAGAAGAAAATATGTTCCAACTGTTAAGTGTAATTACATGTAGCACTCAGTGACATGCTAAGAGGTGTTCACTGGGTCACCGCCTTTACAGAAATAATGATGATGATGACCATGATGAAGATAAAGATGATGATGAATCCGTCCTTTTCCATTCGTCCATTTGTCTGATGTTGAGGTAACACACTTCTACAAGACAACCTCAAAAAATCTGTGGTTTGGAATAAATCTTCATAACATTTGTGTCCAGACATATAAAAGGTAATTTCACGCATTGGATTTAACTAACATCTTAATCCACAAGGGACTAATAATATATTCAAGATATTCCTCCAATAGAAGACACTAAGACGTGAAACAGACCATACTGTAGCACACAGCATCTGACCATATGCTGATGATATTCTGTTCATAATATGAAACCAGAAGACAAACCGCACTAAGAGCAGACTAAGAATCTCCAGCTCGTTGGCACCTTTGTCAACCTGTTTCTCCATGTTATTTAAATGCAGTGTTACAAGCAAACTGCATTCATCTGTGCCTGTCTGGGGGGAACAGCCCGTCACTAGACGAGTGTGTATGAACACAGTGCCAACCTGTTATCTGAAGTTGCCAGACGCACACGAGACAAGCTCAAGAGTCGAGAGCTATGATTTGGTTACTAGTCCTTGGAAACAGGGTGGTGCCCTACATGTACATCATTAATAAAATGTTAATTATTATAACAAAATATGTAGAATAGCAATACAAAACAAATTTGTGCTCAACCAATACAATTTCTTGCTTGTAAGTATCATCCTAACTCAGTTTTCTTTGGGCATACGGTCGGTGTAACTGTGATGGTTTCACAGTTACTATTATACTATTATTACTATAGTCTATTGGTTCACTGTGACCAATAGACGAGCAGTTGTTAAACATTCACCTGCAGCAGAGATCGTGCTTGGTTCTCCACACAAAACGTGGCGTGAGGCCGAGTGGCTTCATCCCCAGCGCAGCTGCTGACTTAGGCAGCGTTGGTACAGTTTGATGAGCACCGAATCCTCCGTCTGCTACAAAGGCTTCAGAGAGCTGTGCTGAAAGTGACAGGGTGCATTGGCTGTGTCTTCAACCCGCTGTCTGCTAATCCTCACGTGCTTGTTGTGGCGTCTGCGTGTTGCTGCCTCTCTGCACTCCGTCTCACATCGTTATTCAGGAACCACCGCAAACATCAAAGACAAGTCTCCACTGACCAAGAGCTCTTCATCTCCCGAGTAAAAGCAAAGCAAATGGAATAAGAAACCTTTAATAAGCAGCCGTGGGTTTGGAATAGTGGTTAGAATTCCAAATGGAACAAGGAATTTAATTTTACGCAGTAAACAAAACTCTTTTCCCTTCTTTGTGTAACTGATGGGGATTAGTTTTAGTGGAGAATGTGAGGGTTCTGTGGCAGAAACAACCTGAGGTTCTGTCTGCTCTGCTGACCTTGGGTGGGCTGAACGGGCTTTGCTTGGCCCGTTCGCAGCAGATTTAGTGTCTGTGAACTGGTGCCAGCTGGGTTTGGCGCTCCGACCCCTTCACTGACCGCGGTTTTGTCCTTGTGCTGCCCTGCGAAGGTCAGAGGGATTAGCACATACCTGTTAACTCCACCAGTCGCAGCCTCAGTGCTATTTCAGGGTTGTGCATTGCTGCCATTGTTATACAACAGGACAAGGGCAACGCACATGTTAACGCTGGAGCACGATCACACAACACCCGAGATCCTGGCGAACAGCAGTGAAGGATGTGATGATTATGCTGCGTGTTAAAGGATTAATGCTTAGTGGTAAAGACCTTTGAATGTCGCTCTTTGTGTCTTGTTAAACCCAATCGTATGTAGGTTTCTTAAATAACATCAATGACACAACAGCCCGGCAAATGTTAAATCTTGAAGCTCGGGTACGATTAACATGATTCTTGCAGGTATAATAACACTTTATTTGAACAATAACCCTCTAAATGGAACTGGACCCCTTTTCTTTATAGCATCTGAAGATTAGTAAAGAACAGAATGACATATTGCTTCCCCATGAAGGATCACAACTTGTGTGATAATGGGTTAATATTGGGGCCCAGAAAATAGAGAAAACCTGGGGAAAACCTGTAACTTATTATGAAATACTAAGTTTAATTTTATAAAATCAGATGAGTTTGACTGAATATGTCCACTTAAACCTGTAAACAATTTGGTCTTGGCTGGAGCTGAGGCGTTTTCTCCAACTTCATAGTGAGGTGCTAATTAACTCAGAGCTTTTCAAAGAGCTATTCCTGCCGACAGAACACATTTTGTTTTATTGGAAACGCTTTGTGGAATCCTGAAAACTGCTATTTTACTTGGGCTTCGAGCACAATGTGCAGCTTGTGTGTTTGACTGTGAGACAGCCACAACCACAACGCTGACTCATCTCTGAACTGACCAGACTCCTTTCTCTTTTTTTGCATGGGTTAGACCAATAATGAGTGATTGCACTATTAAAACAGTCCTAATGTTTGAGGACAACCTTTCAACAATGCAATCACTCACTTTGACGATTGCTAAAGAAATAAAGAAATCAAGTCAGCAAAGCTTTCTGTGGCTCATGGTGCCATTGGAAGGAAAATACCGTCAAGTCTCTTTTTTTAACTACAAGTATGTGAGCTCAGAGACCAGGGAGCCATGTTTGACCTAACACTACCTGTTTGTGTTTAGGTTCAGGCAAAGGCATTGCATCTCCAGTCTAGAGACGTCCTGAAGAAGCTTTAACAGTTCTCCAGATTTTCATTCAGGGCTGAGCTTGTACCAGAGAGAGAAAACAGTGGCTCATAATTCAAAGCATGTCACATCACGTGTCAGAAGAGGTGGAGGCAGTGATATGGCGAAGGCTGAGGCTGCCAGCAGCAGCAGCAGCAGCAGCAGCTCTGAAGTGTACACTGTAGGGCTATGCTTCACATTGAGCTAAATGCTACACTAGTGGGGTCACTAATGGGTTACTTTAAGTCCTTTCAATAGATTTTACTTAAGGCAGAAATTCATGTGTCTTGTGAACAGCACCTTAAAGTTGGACTCACTCATTGTGTCTTCTTAGACTTGTACTTCCTGCTCTGTTTCAAAGTCAGTATTTTAATACAGCTCTGGTTGTGGAGCTGTTTCCAGATGTGTTGGTGCTTATGTCCTTGCTGAATGAGAGCGGCACAAAGGTGGGAGGGGGAAGCCAGTGTGTCATCCATCCAGCAGCTGGATCAATAGATGTGCTGCCAGATAGACAGGAAGGAAGGATCACTCATTCACCTGTGCAGCTGCAGCTGGGAAGAAGAAGAAGAAGAAGAAGAAGAAAGAAAAGGAGGAGCAGAAGAAGAAGAAGAAGGGGAAGAGGAAGAAGAGGGACCACATATAAATCACATTCACAAACCATGTTTAGTTGTGGTTTTGTGTTGTTGGACTGTTTTTATTTCAGTTTCCCAAATGGGATTCATTTCAGGTCAATACACAGCTTAGGATCAAAGAGGGTTTGATTGGAGGGAATAAAGAATGCAATGAGGCTTGATATGCACAATAACATTTGTGTCCAAACACTGATGTGACAGGCCATTGGTTTATGGGTTAAATGGATCATTTAATCCAATCATGATGCCTTTGATGGCTACCGAAGGAGGACTTTCATCCGACCACACGTTCATGGCATGTACTGGTTCATTCAGATAGCCATTGTTTCCCTCTTCTCTGTTGACTGATGGGACCTGTGCTCACCTCAGCAACCAGCACGTCAGAGACGCTGTGGAGGCCCCCATGAATTATAGATGCAAGGCTCAACGTCCAACGGTGATTGATTGTTTTGGCATCATTAGTGGGAGCCATGAGGAGATATAGAGGCACACGCACAAACGCACACACTCGCACGAACACACACACGCATGCACGCACAAGCATGAACACACACGTACAAACACACACACACGAACATGCACACACGCACAAACACACGCACGCACACACAAGCACGCACGCACACACAAACACACTAAAACACACACGCACTCGCATGCGCGCACACACATGCACAAACAAACACTTGCACGCACGCACACACACGCACACACACACAGTCTACATACTTGTAAATCTCCTGAAATGACAACACATTACGGTGGTGCGGTGGGTAGCACTGTCGCCTCACAGCACGAAGGTTCTGGGTTCAATTCCCGGAGGCGGTCTTTCTGTGTGGAGTTTGCACGTCATCCCCGTGATTGCGTGGGTTCTCTCCGGGTTCTCCGGCTTCCTCCCTTGATTGGCTTCTCTCCAATGCCCGTAGGTGTGAGTGTGAATGGTTGTCTGTCTGTGTGTTGCCCTGCGATGGACTGGCGACCTGGTGTACCCTGGTGTACCCTGCCTCCCACCCATAGCCAGCTGGGAGAGGCTCCAGCACCCCTGCGACCTCGCATGTGTGTAAAAAATTAATGGATGGATGACAACACATTGTCACATGTCCATGTTGTTACAGGAAGTCAAGAATATTTCCTTGTTGGAAAGTTTACAATGATCCTACTGAAGTATACAAAATAGGTAAAAGGATGTAAAACCCCTACATTGTATGTATTTTTACACTTCTGGCGCTCGAAAGAAGAAGAAAAAATTGCTGGGTGTCTTTGGCTGTGATAACGATCTGAGCTGGCTGGAATCCCCAGGAATTCCATCTGAGGAGACAGTGAGGAGCCATGTCTCATTGGGCAAGTTGCTCTGACTCCCAGTGACTGGGTGTGCTGACAGATGCCATCAGCACCAACGCTGCACACACACACACACACGCATGCACGCACATGTGCATGCACGCACGCACACGCACACACACACACACACACACACACACACACACACACACACACACTGTAAGTGTACATACATGAAGCCTCACTCAATCATTTTCCACCCTCTGTCTGCCATTTGTGCTTATCTCACAAAGGCCGTCATTAGGAAAAACTCTTGTGTAGTAAAACAAATGTGGGGAATGTGGGAAATTTCTGAACATCACAATCAGGTTTGTAACGTGAGCACTTTGTTTGTGTTGTTTGTGTTTAATCTGACATTCTTCTGTTTCCTCACACCCCTGTCAGCGTGCTGTGCCGTTGCTGTCTTATCAGTGGATTCCTATCGGGTCAGTCAAACGGGGAGAACGTTGATCCAGGACGCTTCTCTGCTGCGCTCAGTGAGGCTCATGGAGCTGGAGGAATGCAGCCTTTCCATCCTCCCGTCTACAGTGATTACCCCATCGCTTGCGTGGGCGTATGGACGCTTTGTAGAGCGATAGATCTTGTAAAGACATGAAAGAATATAATGCAATCACAAACAGCACCAGATGTGTTTTTGTCAGAAAGGTGGCAATTCCACTGTACACTGTACTTAATGAGGTCATTGTGGGCGGTGGAGTCAATTAGAAGCTATTTGTCGAGCTTATTTGCATGAACTAAGCACTAAAACATCACATAATCGAATGAAAGTGGCTGATTTGAAGCTCAGTCAGATTGTATTTTTAGGATGCAAACAATGCATATTTTTTCATTTCAACTCTTGCTATGGTTTTATTATTATTATTATTATTATTATTATTATTATTATTATTATTATTATTATTATTATTATTATTATTATTATTATTATTATTATTATTATTATTATCATCATCATCATCATCATTATTATTATTATTATTATTATTATTATTATTATTATTATTATTATTATTATTGTTGTTGTTTTTATTATTATTATTATTATTGTTGTTGTTTTTATTATTATTGATTTACTTATTTGTAATGTAATTCTCTGAAATCTGCCTCATCATTTCACTTACTTCTTCTTACTTCAGTCTCTGCTGCCACCAGTCATTTTTTTATGGACAACATGGAGATGATGGCTGAGCAGAGTAGAACGTCCTGCCGCCCTCAGCTTCATTTAGTCTGAGTACTGTAATTAGAGGCTTGTGTCAGCGGCACTGCTAGATTGGATAATATGCTATAATTCTGGTCCAGTCCATTCCTCTCCACTCTCACATGGCATTTGCCACACACAAAGCTACACTCATCCAGTGAGCGCATGCATGCACATACAGACTACTGCATAAGCACATTCACTGTGTTGTCCTCTAGGAGACTTGGAGTCATTTTGGGGGGACACATAATAAAACAGCCCACTGCCTACAAGTTCTGTTCATTCACAGTATGACTGAGGGTACAAATTATGTTCCATATGTTGGAGAAAGTGTGGATGTAACCCATGCATCTGTCTGTTCATTCATCCCTGCCGCCAACTTTGATAAATCTGCAGCCTGTCATTTGAAGTAGTTGCCAGAAGCTCAATGCCATTTGCACAATGTGCGCACTTTTATTAAATCATGTGTAAGTGACATGGCTGCTCCAGCACAACCACACACATCAGGGAGGTCTGTTATGACTCAGTGTCGTGCCTGTTTAAGTGGGACTCGTTGGATTATGGCAGCTCATCAATCCTGTGTCTCTGTGTTTTGCAAATGCTGCTGTGTCACATTGATGGTGATGGTGTGATGTCAAAAGGATAAATGATATGGATGTAGAAGTTTCAGTCCCTTTCAGGCATACGATAATGCCGTGGTCGTCAGGACGCACCACCAGGCTCCTGTTTGGAGCATGAATGTGTTCCTCAGACCTCTGGTTGTGGACATGCAGCGTTTGGTGGACTGACCCGCTGACTGTCAGTGCCTCTTATCCTGACACATCACAACGCTGTCGAATCCCCACCATTGACAGGTGCCGTACACTTCCTGAGGGAACGACATTCACTGCTTGTGCACATATTGTCAGTCTGTCATCACGTTAACGTTGCCGTTCAAGACTTCTGTCAAGAAGCGGAAGCGCTGCGACTAAGTAGACACAGCTTGACAGACGTGCGTGGGAAGAGAGGAGGTGAAAACAAAAGATGAAGAAAGGCAGCGTTCCTGATTTGTGTCGGGTAGTAAGTTACTCTGACCACACATCTGCTTCTACAATTTGGTTTTACGTCATTACGACCATCTGAAGACCCCAGGAGAAGAATAGGGATTTAACAGCCATAAACTATAAGTGGACAAATTCTGTTCACTGAAATCAATAATGAAATTTTGCCCACTGCTTTGTCCTTTGTGTAAAGGTCAGGGTCATGCTGGAGCCTGTCCCAGCTGTCAGTTGGGAGAGAGGCGGGGTTCACCTTGAACAGGTCACCAGTCCATCACCAACATCTGTGTGAGGAAACTGGAGATGACCCACAAAGATACTGTAAATCTCCATAGAATGGCACGTGGGCGATCCTGGAGTAGAACCCACAACCTTTTTCCTGTGACAACCACTACATGTCGGATGAGGTTGGTTATGGCAACAACGTTGGGTTGGGTCTTTGTGCTAGCATGTCAAGAGGATGTGAACGGCCCCTGTTCAAGGTAAAACAAGCAACATGAACAAATTGTTTAGAATTAATTATATTATTGTTGTTGTTTTTATGAAAACTTTAAAATGCACGTCTCCTTGAGTTTTTGTCATGTGAAGATGTGCGGGTTCTCCTGAAGCTAAGCCAACCAACCTATCAGAAGCAGGCAACACAGACGACTGCAGGCTGCTTGGGCCGACACCTGCACACTGTCTGACCACACCAGTAGGAAGAGACAGAGGTGGAGAAGCACCACCTAAAGTCATCACTACAGCTGTGAACCCAGAGAGTCTCAGCTACCAGTCCCTTGGGCAAACGTCCTTCTGGACATTAGACGTTTCCCCACCAGCTGCGTAAAAGGACAAAGGATGAGTCCACGTCACATGGAGCCTGTTCAATTACAGACGATCATTTCTGGAGAATTAAATCTAACCTGAACGCAAACCACACTTTCTGGTTTTGCACTTTTTTCTGTCAGGACATTTATAGTTTCAAATCCTGTGACTCATCCTGCTTCAGTGGGTTGTACCAAAACACTGTGATTTCCATATTCTAATTCTTGTGTCATGCCTCCTGCACTCCATCCACCCATCCTTACTCTGTACTGTAAGCGAAATAGCTGAAAATAACAATCAGCCACTGTAGAAGCTTCACACAAAGTCCAGGAGCTGCAGCAGCTGGAAATCGCCCCTCGCTGTATATGAATATGTGATAGTAAGAACAATCAACAATCAATATCTGCTTCCCGGCGCTGAAGGTGCTTTTCAGCGTGTCCTGGTGAAGTCACACCGCACTGACCTTGTCTCTATCAGTACAAGGTGCCGTAGAGACCGGCCGCTGCGAATCGAAGGAGAACATAAACAACATCAAGTGAAACAAAACGCCTGGTAAATCTAGGACGAGCCGCTCCCACAGGAGCTCACTGTGAATTATATCGTTCAGCAAAGCAAGAGAGGCACTCGACCGTGCACCACTTATTCCCCCAGTATGTTCAATACAGCGTACGGAGATTTGGTCTGTCGACTGAACGACCTCAAAGCAGGTTTAAGCATCACAACTGGAGGAAAAACGGCCCCGTGGACAGAAAACAAAGCCCAGTTGGACTCGAACGGGCCACAATCAGGAGGTGTTGAATGAAGCACACAGAGGTTGTTGGTCGGCCGGTTTAGATCCGCCCTCTTCTCTTACCTTTCATGTGGTACAAATCACATTCAGCATCATCAGGGGAAGAACCCTTTCAATTACACATAGTACATTAGGTAGTACAGTACAGTACGTACAGTAGTACATTGGCTGATCATTGTTTTTTTACTCGTGTTGCATTAATGTGAGCAGTTGCCGACACAAAAGAATTATTCTGCATTCAAACAATTGGAGGAGGTTTGAAGGTGGTGAAGTTGAGTATAGCGCGTTTTGGCTCAGTCTCTCTACTTTGACAGCATGATGGATTGTCGCCTGGGGGCAAGAACAACAATAGAGCTGAATAGATCACCGCACTTACTTTAGACAAAGAGGAAAACTTCCAGACGTCCAGCATTCCTGCAGTTTCCTGCCGCTCGTCTCCAGGTCTCACGTGAGCAGATATGTAATCACACGGCCCCACACATGTAGAGCATGGTGTAATTAGAGTGCAATTACAGTTGTGGAAGTCACTCATCAACAGCCTCACGGTCCTAAAACAACATCCTGCCTCGGGTCTCATCTCCGGAGCCACGAGTGCTGAGGGACGATCGTACCAACACCAGGCGCTTTCAACATCCTGCACTGGGCTCCGCAAAAGGGATATTCATCACTGCATGAGTGAAAGATAACTACATATCCAGAAGCTCCAGGTTACAGCCAGAGGCACGAAGGATAGAGAAGGTGTAATAAAGAGGCCAGCGAGAGGTGTGGGAAGACGAGGACGCGTCAACGCGTTGCCGCGTTGCCGCGGAGAGTGTGATGCAGCATTGTTGCAACAGCTGCATGTTTGAGTCCAACTGAAAGGATTAAACCCTGACTGTAACGGCCCACGTGCTCAGGCTCCTATACAAACATGCCTTTCCATCAGGGCTTCTCCAAGTGGAGGCCAGGTCTCACGTATGGGACCTGCTCAGGAGGGTGGTCGGCTGGAAACCATAGTTTCCAGAAGAAGCTTGTGTTGCATGTAGTGCATTCTTCAACTGCGACGCTCTCACTGCATTTGAAAAACTGCAATTGCTCAACAAACGTCTTTTAAATGATGTTAAGGTGTATAATCAGAGAAATCTACAATAATGTTCTGAAGGCACAGGACTGTATGTGTGACGATCAAAATTTCAAAATAAAAGCACCAGCTTAATGCCTTGTAGCGGTTAGAAACAGCGCATAAACCGGTGCTCATAGAGGTTCCAGGCTCTGCAGGGCTCAGCTCTGCCCTCATGACTTGTCATTCCATACTGGTGATAAAGCATTCTTCACATGTATCATACAGTTACTCAAGAACTTGTGAACGGGTGAAGCATCCGCTCCGGATGCCTGCTCCCACTGGACTCTTCACCCCTTAATCCTTTCTTGATCCTGTGTCAAGCCAGTAATTTGTCATGTGACGACGGCCTGACTGAAAGTCCAGCATTTCGCTCTGGGTTCGACATCTGTTTCTGCTCATGAAGGAAGAGGAAGCAGACTTGGGTGGGGTTCACAGGCGGACGGCGTTCTTCCTTCATCACAGCACCACCATTGTGTGATGACGACCACGCTGTGAGCGATGCCAGTGGAAATGGTCACGTTTCCAGAAAACAATGTCCTAGCGCTAGGAAACATCTGATTTCTGCACAGTGAAGCTCTGGTCACTGATCCTGTTCCCTCCCACAAGCCCTGTCATTGCTACTATTGCTTGTATCTATAGTGAAGAAGCAGCAGCACTAAACGCTGCTCAGAAACCTGAGTCTAGGAGGCTGCACTGTGAGGATGGAGCTTTGAAGAACAGACCTACGTGACTGACTTTGTCTTCTTTACTCCAGCAGCTGTTCTTCTCTCTCTACAGGTTCACCAGACTCAGAAGTGTGTCTCCTGTGTTCAGTTACTGGTCCAACCGTCCTGTTTGTGATTCTGCTGAAGGTTTAAAATTTTTAATTAAAGTTAAAAAAACTGAATCTTTGCAACTAGAATCACTTGTGTGTAAAAATAAAATTATCTGCTGTAAAGTAGGACGTGCGGCTGCTGTTCTACATGTACAATATTAGGCTTTGTAAAGGTTTTATGCAGGAATTTACATTTGGACAATAAGCAGGGAAATTACAGAGTTTACCCAAACCAAACAGTCTCTTCCACACACTTTTTTAGACACACAGGTGTTAACTGTCTCTTAGCTAACAACACTAGCAATGCAGCCGTTTGCATCCAGGATTCAAGCACTGAGCTTAAGCATCAGGGCTTTTCTAGTACAGTAATAATAAACAAACCAAACAGGAATCAAATCCTGCTAATCCGGGGGTAGAAAGACAAAACTGAAACCGAGATTAATATGTCAAAGCAAAGAATTGTCCCAACAAAGCATCCACAATGAAGCGAGTGGAAAATGGTAATGTAGACGGTTGGGAAGGATGTTAGAGATAGAGAGACGCGGACGGTGGAGGGTGGAGGGTGGAGGAGAGGCCTATCAGATGACAGGGCTTCCTCCAGCAGGAGATGACCTGTCTAAGAAGCTACTTATTTGTGCCCAGACGCAGAGGCCTCCCTCGGCTCTGATAAGAGCCCTGTGGTGTCAGTGACTGAACACCTGTTCATTCAGGCCGACAACAGCAGACAAGCATGGGCTAGTAGCAGCTGCTGTCAGGCCTCGCTTGCTGAAGTCAAGGTGTGCTGCAGAGCCGGTCACACGCCACCGATGAGGAGGTAAATACAGGCCCTGTTTCCTGGAAACACGGAGCTGTGCAGAATTGACGGCCGCATTATATTCATCTTCATATTTTTCCACTTTCTCATAAACAGTGTGAGCACAGGAGCCCTGCGTCATGCCTCATGAAACTCTTACTGTACCTTACAAAGCAGTTCACTTCAGTGCATCCAGCTCTCACTTCGTTTTGTCGGCTAATTTGACTGCACACATTTAGTTCAATTCATTTACCCCTTTATTTATTTACCCTTTTCGCTCTGTTTGAAGATCAGGTGCCAATTGAGGAGAGGCAGGAAGTGGGAGAGGCCAAAGGGTGTGCCGATGGGGAATCAGCCAGTGGTGAATTCATTTAGTGGTGTTTGGTGTATATTTTGTTGTAATGTGTAAATATTTTCCTCCATTATTTTGTATTTGTATAAAGCTGAATGTATGTACTTTTTTTGTACTTTTTCTGTAAATATATCCTCAACCTATCCGTCAGTTAAAGTAGACTAGCCCTTGTTATTGTGTTTTTATCACTATCAGTCACTTTTCAAAAGCAACCATGTGAATAAAGGTTTTCAACAAAGACACTTGAGTGACTGAAGCGATGACCACTCTTCTGCGCTCTCTATTTTTAACAACAGACAAAGCCTACTGCCACCTGATGGTGTGGAGACACTGGGCCGTGTCAGCAGGCTGGCTGCTAGCTTCAGTCTTCGTGGTGCGTTCAAGTGCCACTGTTCGGCTCAAACGAAGCCGATTTGCGGTGAAGGTGTTTGTCTCTGCGTAATAAAATGCTCCACCATCCTCTGCATGTGATACAGACTGATAAAAGTCCAGATGGGAGGTTTCCTGTGGGCTCCAGCACAGCTGGACCCTCAGCGAGCCGGAGATAAGGCGACTGCAGGAGAAGACGGCGTGTTTTCATGACACGCTGTCAGATGATCAGATATGGCCACTCTGCTGCTTGGACCGTGGACGACTGACCTTTGAAGTCTTGCTTTCCTGCAGGGCTAACGACTCACTTCCATTAACCTCTGACAGACACAATCACAGCTCTACATGGACAGAGCATCTCATCAGTCTATAAGGAAAACACAAGCAGACGCTGTCACAGACACAGGCGTCTTCAACATTCACTGCACCAGGTGAAATATTTGCCTTTAATAAAAAGCAAGTTTAGTTCAATGTCTGAGGCTTAGTGATAAATTACTTATTGTGAAGGCATGTGTTGAAGTTTAATTTTTATTTCTCTTTGTGTTTGTTCCTCATTAACAATTGATTGTTTCGTTTTCATTGATATATTATTGAGCACATCGTCCTATAAATGTCTTAATTACAGGAATATAGGACTGTATTTGAAAAAAACATTTATTTTTTTGGGTTTGAATTATTGACAAATGGCATTTCAAAAACTGACCTGTGTTCAGCTGAATTACCTTCACTCCCTGAAGGAAAAGCTGATGTCACAGTATCAAACAAACAAACAAACAAACAAACAAACAAACAAACAAACAAACAAACAAACAAACAAACAAACAAACTTTTGGAGTCAAGGAAACTAATTCTTGCATTACATCAAAACTCTACTGTATATATTTACACTAACCCTTCCTTCAATTAAACACACATTGACTCCAGCAGTATACTTTAGACTTGTATTCTCTCTATTCTATACTAAAATGTACATCGCCTGAAATCTCCTTTAATGTGTTAGGATGGACGGATAAACAGATTTAAACTCATGCAACAGTTTGATGAGATGGTTTTGGCTCCACCAACGCTCCCACACAGTCAAATGTAAATATTCATTTTCCACCTCAGTATCCAACCACTTGGATCCTAATGAGCTCCCACATCTGACTACAAGTGACGCGGCCCACTGACAAGTGATGGCATGGCTTCTAGCTTCTAGCTGTGATATTCCGGTGGGGAAATCATGAGGATCCAAGCAGGCAAACAGAAAATCTGCCTTGATGTTACGCTGGGTGTAAAATATCACAAACCTCCCGATCTGGAACATTTTCATAGGTAAACACTGATAACACTGATTCTGACCCAGGCACCTGATGTCAAATAAACAACACACACACACACACACACACACACACACACACACACACACACACACACACACACACACACACACACACACACACACACACACACACACACACACACACACATATCAGTTAGCTTTGGGGAACTTGTGAGGGATTATCAACATCAAAGTCAATAGAAATGTCAGCCTGGCTATCTTTGGAAATGCCAGCAACCCTTTGCATATCCGCACCCCACAACCAATACCGTACACATACACGCACTGACACTGACGCACACACACACCTGCCCCTAGCAGAGGAGGCGATTAAAGTCGCTCTGGTGGGAACCTTTTGATCTCCAAACATGCTAGAAAGCACTTAAAGGCAAAGCCCAATTAAACAGCAGAAATAGATGACATCACACCGAATCACGGTGTCCCACAGCACCTCAGGGCCCCTCCCTGCAGTGCTATCAATTAGATTACCAGGATTAGGCAAATACACCCAGCTCAGGCCACACTGAATGTTTTAGTAGATTTAAGCGTTTTCAGGTCATCTGAATAGGACACAGGACCTATGAGGGGTCACAGTCATTCGTATGATGGATCTCTGTTTAACACCAAGACAAGAATATAAACTTTATCGAAATTAGGCTCTGTCTTCTTTAAAATGTGTAAAGTGTTGTCAAAAATTGTGATTTGACACCAACAGGTCTCAAACTCAATAACTATCTATAAAATAGCAAGAAATAAAAATCATGCACATGTAAGCACAAAAAAAACACTCACAGGATCACAAGTAACGATAATTTAATACAAACAACAAGAACAGGAAGTAGAAAGGGATGTCACACACACAAACCAGACAAGAAGACTGCCAACAAACTTGGCAAAGTTGATGGGACTGATATAGATGGCTGTGCACAAGTGAGCAGTAAGCAAACAGTCAAGGACTGTGCTGTTATTGCTTTCCTGGTGAGGCACTGGAAACATGTCAAGGTGTGGCTGGGGAGTAAGAAGCACAGAAGTGAAGTGGATGTACCACTTGTCTTGTCCCTGTTAGCTACACACCAAGGACGCCGCCTATTTGACCTCTGACCCCACTCACTCATCTCTATCCACAGCAAGGTAACAGGAAACTGTGAAGCAGCCCGGGGCCATGTTACATCATCCCCAGTGTCTCCACCACCTCCACCACCATGAACTGAAGAGGAAACAGGCAGAATGGAAGACTTTGTTGAAACGATCCCCCACAACCCTGCCCCACCTCAGGTATCACAACACACAGAGCCCCTTTATGGTAACCTGAACCGAAAGCCTTAATTAAACACACACACACACACACACACACACACACTCACACACACACACACACACACACACACACACACACACACACACACACACACACACACACACACACACACACACACACACACACACACACACACACACACACACACACACACAAATATCAGTTAGCAGTTAGCTTTGGGGAACTGTTAGGTTTGAGCACAGAACGTGATGTCACACATGCAGCCTAAGATAAGTGATTTTGGAAAACCCCAAATAACATCTTAACATCTGTGTGGTTGAAGTATCAGGAAGTGCTTTACATAAAACTGAACTCTTCACTCCAAGCTGCATCTGAACTGAACAGTTCATTGGCGCTGCACATCACAAATACACACATACAAAGGAGCTTATTCAACCACACATCTCAAAATGTTTAACTGCGTGGACAAATCATTGTATAATGGGCTGTAAATTATAAAGAAGAATGAATCAGCAATGTGCTCCAATTCTTTTTGCAGTGGAGCCCATCAAGCACATCATAAATGTAGTTGGATCACAAGCCATTCAAACAAATGTGTGACATGTTAGTCTCTGATCTATTATTTGACACTCTGACATCCATACAGTGATGGATTGTCTGAGATCTCATGTCTACAGCATCCAGCTCGCTGTGTGCGTACTACACACTGGCAGACAACAGTTTCATCCTCCTGCATCAGAGTTTATGATTAAGCAATTGTGTTTAACTTCACATATTTGTAATATTATTTTCTACTGATTTTGATGTGGCTGAAGCAGAAATGCATGGATTCAGGCATTTTTAAACAAAGGGTGTTTGAAACAAAGGTGACAATTCTGCGTCGAAGCAATACTTATATTTTTGTATTCTCATGTATATGTTCTTACCTACTCACACATTCACCTCATCTTAAGCCTGTTTTGGCACCTTTTCGGTGCCTCTGGTTGCTGAATGACCCCACTGAAGTCGAGTGCTGTGCCAGAGTTTCCCCATTCATGGTGTGAGTCAGTGTAAAAACAGAGCAAATGAAGCCCAAGTTGGAGGTCAAACTGCTGAGATTGGCATAAAAAACAACTTGAACTTGTCCTAAAGTCCAGAAACTGCAAAAAGTAGAAGCAGTGATGAACAAGTCTTCACAAAAACACTTCCAAAGGTGAATTTATTACGTGTACGTTACTAAAAATGAATAAAAACCCAACTGTAAGGCAGCAAAGAAGGGGAACATGTACTAATTAGTGTAATAAATGTAAAAAATGTAACAGCTTTACACACAAACATTGTAACATGAGGAGAAAACAAGGCCTCAGTCTTTATTTATTTATTGGTGAAATACAGAACAAAACCGTTTCATGGTGGAATTAGCCAAAACTCAAACCGTTGGCTGAGGTGTTAAACTCATGAGCATTCCATATGCTGCGTACAAACCGTGGCCAGAACAGTGGAGGTGTGCGATGGAGAAACCAACGGGAACGTTGGAGGTACTCAAGCATCTAAGGAACACAAGCTTTTGTGAGAGAGACGTTGTGATACAAATGAGCAGATTCTAAGGTTCAGCTAATGCTGAGACTGTGTCTTCTCTTTATACATGGTCCAATGTACGTTTGGCATGTCTCTACTTCCTCTTTCTTCTCTCCAGCTGCATCAGGGTTCGTCCTCACCCACATAATCGTGCTAGATTTGGAAGGAACATGGAACCCTGCCCTCTGAGAGGTTTTTACATTACTGGGACACCACTAATAAACCTGGCCTGGGATTCCACAGCTTGCTCTTTTCTCCCTCTCTGAAGTCTCCTCTCAGATCTTTTAGTTCAGATAAACTGCAGTGTCTGCCATTTACCACAGAGTAGAGACGTTTACCCAACTTTCTCAACTACTACTAATCTATGTACTATGATTCAACCCCCTGACAGCTGCACTGGAGAAACCAAAAAAGTCAATAAGCAGATTGTTTGCTCCTTAAGTCTGTGATCAAGTTGCCAGCTCCACTCTGCTTCTCAGGCTGCATGCAGTGTTAATACCCACAATCCATCCCCCCACAGCATCCGTCATCGGCCAACATTTCCTGGAGCTTTGAATAAGTAGTGTGCATGTGTCCAATGTATCCACACAGCCTCAGTAGATGCAGCCATCGCTACTGCGGCTCCTCTTGCAGTAGCTGCAGTGTTAAAGATTAAACATGGAGCTGGATGCGGCGGCGAAGCGACTGCTGTGAGATCACGTCTGTGCTTCCTCACCTCATTTTGGGTGAAGGAGCATTGTTACGGAATGAGTCATTTGGCAGAGCCTAACCCCCACCAACACGTTCTCATTAGCCCATCATGGCCCTGAGTGCGCGGGCATACACCCCCTGCTCCACCCCACTGAAGACACACACACACGCACGCGCATGCGCACACACACACACACACATACACACACACATGCACGTGCATGCGCACACACACGCACGCACACACACACACACACACACACACACACACACACACACACACACACACACATACACACACACGCGCATGCGCACACACACACACGCACGCATGCACACACACACACACACACACAGTGCTGCAGTGTGGATATTTATACTCGGTCTGTGTTTCCCATTAGGACTGCTTCTCTCTGCCTCTGTTCTGCACAGAGCTCATTGGAGGAGATACAATTCTGGGCTTAATCACCTCACAGAAAGTTCCCCATGGACTTTTATGAAGCACCAATGGAGAAAATCCTCCACAGAATTTATGCAATAATGACGATCTTTCCTGTGAAGGATGGAAGACAGCGGCGGAGCAACGGGCGATGAAATGTTAAATAACGGTCTGAGGTTGTTTGAATGTGAAATGCTCTGTGGACTATGAATAGAAAGTAGATTAAACCTTCTAATACCGAGAAACTATCATGTTGTGGGTCAAAAGGAAAAGTTAAACATAGAGCTACAGTAAGACACGTACAAAACTCAGCAAACCTTTTGTTTGGCCCCATCTTGTATTTGTACCCGCTCATACTTATCATGGTCTCACACACAGATTCGTGCCTTTTAAAGACCCAGCAGGTCACTGGGCTTTGGCTTTTACTTCTGTTGTGCTGCTCCACCAGCTGCTAAAACGCTGCCTGCGTAGCCGGCTGTGGCTGTGGACACGCAGGCTCTCGCACCACATCCTGAATTCAGGGTGATTTCAACGGTCTGGTATTTTAACGGTCTGGTACCTCCTTGGCTCTAATCTCATCTAACGTGAACCTATGAAATCATCACCAGGCCACTTGGACGTAAACATCAGTTGATCAGAAGCCATGTGAGAGGATGGACATCAGACCTCTCCCTCCTCGGCTCTTCAAAGCCTCTAACCCTCCTTGGGTTGAAGCTGGAGCTGTTGCGCTCCAGCCTTTCTTCTTATCTGCAGGGCTGCAAACAGGCAAACAGGCCACTTTCATTAGGAAATTTAATGACTGCATAGTTTCATGAGTGAACAGATGTGACATGCAAATAAAGAAAAGGTTGTTATTTGGAAAGAAATAAGTGGAATAAATATTCCTCCTCCTCCACTGGAGTCTGCAGAAGGAAGTGCTGTGTCAGCAGCTTAATCACTTTAGCTCGCCGGCCAGTATACGCATCTGGGCCTGACCTTTGGGCCTCCAGGTGTCACTGCTTTAAAAACAGACAAGACTCTGTGCTGAACATGTCTGTATGAGACCAGTGTCACATACACAAGGTTTGCTTTTGGCTCCACCTCCCTGTCCTGCACCACTTTACGTAGCCAGCCGCATTAGCATCCACTCAATCTGAGTGGGGCCATTAATCCCACTGAAAGAAATAAACAAGTACTTTCAAACAACTTGCACTCAGAGACAGCGAGAGTCTCAGAAGCGAAGCTGTGCAGCGGCGGCCGACTTGACGGCAGTGCAGTAATTGAAATTTTCATGAACTGTGGATTTGACTCTGCGGTTTCATGTAGACTAAAGAAGAAAGCAACAGAGCGAACGAGCGAGCGAGAGAGAGAGTGGATGGGGCAGATACGAGTGGGAGCTGTGAACGATAATCACATGACCCCCGTCTCCCATGACACCGTGGCCCTGTGACTGACGCTGCGTTTGGAGCTGCTCTCGTGAGAGCCGCTGAACGGTGCCGTCTTTGATGACAGCGTCACACGCTATCACAAACCTTCATCGTCATTTTGGGAGCGGATTGACAACCGCTCCTTGGGGAGAAATGAGCTGCAATCACCACACACAGCAGCACAAATGCAGTCTGTACTGCAGCATATACATATATGTGTATATTTAGGTTGAGGGGTATTTAAATGCACACACATGGTGCCGCTGCCTGTCTGTGCACGGAACCAACAACGGAAGGAGGGAACCGGAGATAAAAAGGGAAGGAGTGAAAGGCAGTGATGTGACAGTGACATCCGTGGGCGTAGGAGCGAGAAACAGCCTAAGAAGTCTGTAAAACAACACATCAGTCATTCCACAGGTGGAGTCAGGCAGGTGGAGTTTACAGCATCAGCCAGCGTGGTGCCGGCTCATTTGGCGCCGCAATGATGATGATGATGATGATGATGCTGCTGCTGCTGCTGCTGCTGATGATGATGATGGTGATGATGCTGATGATGATGATGATGCTGCTGCTGATGCTGCTGCTGCTGCTGATGATGATGTTGATGATGATGCTGCTGCTGCTGCTGATGATGATGATGATGCTGCTGCTGATGATGATGATGATGATGATGCTGCTGCTGCTGCTGATGATGATGATGATGCTGCTGCTGATGATGATGATGATGATGATGCTGCTGCTGATGATGATGCTGCTGCTGATGATGATGATGATGGTGGCGGTGGTGGTGGCGGTGGGAGAGACGCTGCAGGAACGCCGCTGACCTTGAGGCAGACTTCGCCTCAGCAGCGAGGAGTGAAACAGGAATCTGTGGGGAGAACAGCACGCGGAGGTCCGTCCTCCACTCGTCTATTCTATCGTATTTATAGCTCCTTCCCTCCGTTCTGCCAGTTCAAGTCCTGTTTCATGTACAAATAGGTTGTGTGTACACGCAGAGACACGCAGCCAAACGTTTAGGCGTGTTCCATCCCACTTACTGTGTCTGTTTTACACCACTGCTCATCTTAAACTGAATTTTTTAGATTTCGAGAATTGAAGAGGAAAATGCACAGCAAGTACACATCAAAGAATGAATGTCTGACGAAAGACCCAAATCTGATGAGCGGTGAAAGTCCACCGCACTATGAATCTGATGGTGGATTTAAGAACATTCACTTAACTGTTTCTACATTAAGTACAACTCACAACACTTAAGTATTACCACATATTTACTATTTACTTTTTTACAGAACTCAACTACACTAAACCACAATTGGCCACACATTTTTTTTAATTTTAAACTGCCTTTAAAATATTTTGAAATATGTTATTTTGGGATATTTTACTTATTCATGTATTACTAACTATTTTGACCTTCTTTTACTTTCCTATATTTTTCTGATAATTTTAGTGACTACAGATTCAGTTCACTGTTACACAATGCTCAGTGTAAATCTCAACTAATGAAAGTAAAGAAATAAAACACTTGGGTATTAAATACAAAACATGTATCAGGTAAAATCAGCTTCATCTTTAAAGTGATGAAAACATTAATGCACCAGTAAATGCAATCCATTAATACTATCTGCAGGAAATTCCTCATTATTATTATATTTAGTATCTCCAGTATTCATTAGCTTATGTGAAATTAATTGTAAACTAAGTGTTTTACTAGTTACTGAGTAAAAATGAACAGGTTTAGGTGTGAACCCCTCAGTTAGAACAAGGCTATCTGTGTGACGCTCATCATTCCTAAATGAGCCCCCGATCCGAGGCTCAAACAGGGACTTCTAGGAAACCCACGTCCTCTTTACGCATGGCAGCCATGCAACGCTCTCCAAAATGGCCCGGGGCGGGGCGACTGCAAGACCTGCAAAACCAGTATTATGGGCTCATACGAGGCTATTTAAGCCGCATGGTGACGCACGGATGGGAAAATGCAGCATAAGGTGATGCTCATCAGAGCAGCTTGAAGAGCAACAGGTCGACGGTTTGACCTGTGCTGTGACCTCAGAGAACATCAGTCAGTGGGTACAGTTCTGCATGTGACCACTGAACCCGAGTAGCTGCCACATGGAACCCGTCTGCTGTGGGGGGACTGGAAACAATGGAACATATACAAGTAAACGCAACACTGACAACTCATCACCTTTGTTGATGCCAATGGTTGAAAGGAACGAGTTACATTTATCTAAGAACTGCACAACTGAAATGTTTCTACTCTATTTGAATAATTCCATTTTATATGATACTCTTCCTACATAAGCTGGATATTTGCTGGTTACTCTTTAGACTCTATTTGAGACAGTAGGTGATGACTCTACACTGTGGATTTGCTGCTCCACCTCCTCCCACACCAACGCTCAACGCTGGGTAGAGCTTGTTGACCAAAAAACAAACTGCGTGTGAGCGTGTGGTTGGATTTTCTTTTTGTATTCGCTCTAGCGTCTTGGTTCAACAGCTGTGCATTTGAAGAAAAGTCTCGTAAAGTGTCAGTGAAGGGAGACACTACCGTTGGAGAGATGTTATTCTTACAGTGACAGGAGCCAAAACACTGATTCTGCTGCCTGATTTTATCTGTAGCTGCCTCCCTAAAGCACAACATATGTAAAACAACGGAGCAGATGTTCAGAACCACACCAGTATAGAGGCCCCAGATGTGAGTGAAAAACAGCCTTGCATTTGCCGATTATTTCACGTAACTCTATATTTCTATTTCCTGTCTCTCCACATGTGTCTGTGCTGATGTTGGTCCACATAAAGCTCCTGCAGAGGCCTCACAATAAGACCAGCACTAAGCCTGGAAACACTGAGGCACTGACTGGAAGCACGCTGACTGCTGCGTCACTGCGTCAAAAACGTGGCCTAGTTCTGAACAAAGACGGACCCTCGTCAGTGGTCTGGGCCACGTCTGCAGTGGAAGGCTGCATCACCGTGGCTTCAGGAAACAATGATCCCATAGATACGGCAGCTCCACGCCGGTCGGAGGCCTGTTAAAGGCTGTGGTTGAGCTGAAGCTACATAGGTTCAGGGGACGCTTCCTTCTGGGTCCTGTTTTTGCTGGAGAACTTCTTGTTTCTACCAACATCAAACTCTTTTTGGCAGCATTTCAAAAGATGAGGACTAAATCCAACGTACAGACTTCAGCCAGAGATAACGGCAGTTCCAAATGAAATTGATATTTTCTGTATTAAGCCACATTGCCTTTCGTGAATCACCTTACAATGGTTTCATGTTGATGGAGGTGAGGCATTGATTTGTTCCTCATCTCACACACTTAAAAAGAACCTAATGAGCTGAATGACTGAACTGCATCAAAGGACTTCACAATTTTAAGGAAAAACAATCAGTTCTACAAAAGCTTCACAGATGCAATGTTGAGACTTTTTATTCTTATAAAGCAATCCATGTAATGCATATATATGATTTTCCTATAAATATAAAAGGTTCTCTTCATAGCAAAGGAAATGACTTCAAAGCTGTGACTGTTGTAGAGCTGTCAACACAATAAAAGGATTATTATGAACCGGAAGCACTGTGTGGAAGAGAATCTGACAAAAACACAAGTCGTGTGTGTGTGTGTGTGTGTGTGTGTGTGTGAGAGAGAGAGCTGCACTGACAGCAGCCGCTCTGCATTTCAACACAAGGCTTCCTTTCTCCTGCAGTGGAAGCCACGCTGGCTGCTCTTCAGTCCCACAGCGCAGACACGCAGCTACGTTCCCCAGGATCAAATGACTCTGCAGTAACTGACATGCTCGACCTCCAAACGAAGGAATGCGCCGCAAAAGCTAAATCAAAAATATCTTTCCTCACAAGCACAAATCAAGTAGTGTGTGGTGCAGACAGACAGCCTCGCTAATATGGACTCATCACGTTCACAGCGCCATGTTTCAGTCATTACAGGAACTGGGTGGATACTAATGACTATAAACCGACTAATAATGTGCGTGTACGTTCAGAATTCTGGAGTTTATAGTTAGACAATCAGAACAAAGTTGAAATGTATTTTTAATTTATTGCTGATTGCGTAGTGTGTGACCTTGAGTATTGTAAACTAAACCAAGCCACATTCTGATTCACGTTTGTTCACAGTTTAGATAACTTAGTTCAAAATTTGATAAAAAAAGTTTACTTTGGTGAAGTAAATATTTGTAATAATTAGGAAAGTATAATTCAAAAGAAAAATGTGTCAAATGACTTTACATGGCACTCTAATTAAAAATACAATTATTGTTTAAAATGTGACACACACACACACACACACACACACACACACACACACACACACACACACACACACACACACACACACACACACACACACACACACACACACACACACACACACACCCCGTTCATGGAACATTTTAACACCGTTCATGGAACATTTTATAGTTCCATGAACGGTCCGTTAAAGCAGCTCGTTAGTTTCAGTTTTCACCAGGTTATATTAAGTGTTACAGCTTTGAAATGTCCTTGGTTTTCTCAGTCAAAGTGATTTTATTGTCTCACAATGTGAAGCAGCATTTAGTGTTCAAACTCATTCTTAAAAACTGCTCCGTCAAGATAAACATGGAGAAGACGTTCCACTGGGTAGAACCTTAGAACCTACAAACGTCCTGCAGTACTGCATAGTGAGAAATCCACTAAGAGGCTAAAATATGCACAAAAACTACACAGCGTGGTCATTGGAACAGCAGTGATGGAGAGCGCTTTCTTTAGAAAGGAATTTTATAAGCGTGAGGCCGGAGCCATCTGTCACAATGACTCACATTCACATTCTGTGCTCCGTCTCTTGTCTCCTACATTGTTGACATTTCCCTCCACCGGGCAGAGGCGCGCGCGCGCACGCACACACACACACGCACGCACGCACGCACACACACACACACACACACACACACACACACACACACACACACACACACACACACACACACACACACACACACACACACACACACACACACACACACACACACACACACACACACACACACACACACACACTGCAGCTGGCTAATCTGGATAAGGAGGAGGCCACGAGGAAGCACTTGGGTTTCACGGGACTCCGCTTAGAATAGAGCCCAGCTCACAGGCAGTTCACTGATCAAAAGACACAACCGCTCCGCACTAGAAACTCCACCAGTGGTGTCCAGTAAGTCCAGTCACGAGACCCTGCGATCCTCCATGCTCGGCTGCTCGGTTGTGAGGATTAAGTCCAGTTGAGTCCAAAAGTACGAAAAAGTCGTTTTTTAAGAGGAATTTTTAAATCTTTAAATACAAATATATACTTACAAAAATCTCAAAAATGTGTATGTACATTAAAAACGCCCTCTGTGAGTCAGAGCAAAGTAAAATAGGGAAGTACAAAGCGATTATCATTCAGTTTGTCACCGAGTCTGTGTGGAAGCACGCTACACCGTGGTCTCCCCGCGTTTACTGTGGGTCAGTCTGGTGTAAAACCTCCTCCAGGAGTTGAGCGTCTTCCCGGACCAGATCCAGAATCCCGAGGTGATGCCCACGATCAGCGTCATCAGGTACTTGATCATGAACACGGTGAAGTCGGGGCTGGTGCTGTGGGCGCTCTGCGCGGGGCAGGGCACCGCGTACGTCTTGCACGTCTGGCCGATCCACGTGCGCTCCCACTGCTCCCTGAACGCCTGCTCGTAGAAGTAGCAGGCGATGACGACGGTGGCCGGCACCGTGTACAGCACGCTGAACACGCCGATGCGCACCATCAGCTTCTCCAGCTTCTCCGTCTTGGTGCCGTCGTGCTTCATGATGGTGCGGATGCGGAACAGGGACACGAAGCCCGCCAGCAGGAACGAGGTCCCGATGAACAGGTAGACGAAGAGCGGCGCCAGCACGAAGCCGCGCAGCGCGTCCACGCTGTTGATGCCCACGAAGCACACGCCGCTCAGCACGTCGCCGTCCACCTGGCCCACCGCCAGGATGCTGATGGTCTTGATGGCGGGCACGGCCCACGCCGCCAGGTGGAAGTACTGCGAGTTGGCCTCGATGGCCTCGTGGCCCCACTTCATGCCCGCCGCCAGGAACCAGGTGAGCGCCAGGATGACCCACCAGATGGAGCTGGCCATGCTGAAGAAGTAGAGCATCATGAAGAGGATGGTGCAGCCCTCCTTCTTGGTGCCCTGCACCACCGTGCGGATGTCGTTGTCGAAGCGCTCGTTGCACACCACCCTGTCCTCCAGCAGGAAGCCGGCGATGTAGGCGACGGACACCATGGTGTAGCAGCCGGACAGGAAGACGATGGGCCGCTCCGGGTAGCTGAAGCGCTTCATGTCCACCAGGTAGGTCAGCACCGTGAAGAAGGTGGAGGCGCAGCACAGCACGGACCAGATGCCGATCCATACGCGGGCGAATTTCAGCTCCTCCTCGCTGAAGTACATCATCCCGTGCGACCTCTTGGGCTCGCACGGCGCGCCGCAGTTCTCCTGGCCGAGGAAGCGGTAGTTGAGGTAGGGCGGCACGCGGAGCGAGGCCGGGCACCGGAACTGGCCGCTGCCGGGGTCGTGGTGCGCGCGCTCGGTGGGGCTCGGGGGCGCGGGCTCGGGGCGCTCCGACACGTTCTGCCCCACGCACAGCTCGCCCGCGCCGTGCACCGGGAAGGACTCGCACGCGAGGCTGTCGGGCCACTGGAAGCCGAACTTGTTCATGAGCGCCTCGCAGCCCTGGCGCGCGCGCTCGCACAGCGAGCGGCACGGCGGCAGCGCCTGCTCGAGCACCGTGCACACGGGCGCGTACATGGAGCACAGGAAGAACTTTAAATCCGGGGAGCACTGGACTTTGACCAGCGGGTAGAACTGGTGCACCTCCAGCCCCGCGTCCTCCTGGTTGGTGTGACCCAGCAGGTTCGGCATGATGGTCTCGTTGTAGGCGATGTCCGTGCACAGCGGGATGGAAATGGGCTGGCAGAACCCGTGCTCCGGGACAGACATCCCCCGGTCGCCGCCGCCGTACTGCCCGTTCACTCGTAGACTCCCCGCGTTCAGAAGCAGAACAAACAGGCGCAGAGTGAGAGCCGTCGCGGGGCGTCCTCCGCGGGCCATGGTGCCGTACTTGGACCCAACTCGGACCGGCGCGGGCAGCGGCTGCTTCCCGACCTCTTTGTTGGCGTCTCTTTGCCGAGGTGAGACCGCGTCTTCCTGCGCGGTTCGCCGCTTCTCCTCACACAGACCGGGTGATGGGACGGTGGCGGCGCGACACAAAGCCACGCTTTCAACCAACAACGCCGACTCTCTGGTAGAAATCCATAAAAACACGTAACGCTGCTCCAGGAAGGAGACTGAACCGACCTCGCTCTGCCCGACGCGGCACCGTCTGCTGCTCAAACCTGTTCTGCGCTCGCTCACTCTCGCTCCCGTCAAAGTCAAGGCGCCCGGCGTTCGTCGTGGCTTCCGGTCAAGCTTTTCCAAATAAAGGTGTAGTTAGGCGGAGGCGCTTGGAAGCCTACTTTGGCACGCGCCATAAATGGTGCACTACATAAAAACCAACACAACATTTAGTATTTAGGGCAGTAAATTAACATTTCAGAATAGCATATATTTAATTTGTGCATAAACATGTTACTATGAATAAACCATAGGTGCTGCTGCACTTTGAACTTCCTGTTTACATACGCTGCACGTTGGCGTGTTTTACATCTCTCTCTCTCTCTCTCTCTCTCTCTCTCACACACACACACACACACACACACACACACACACACACACACACACACACACACACACACACACACACACACACACACACACACAGAGAGTCCAACCTAACAGAGGTTTTGCATTTCTGTATTTCTTTTCAATTTGTGTCGAATATGTTTGCCTGCATTTGCGCAGGTTCATTTCTGTTCACCTCTGCACTGTTATTTGCATGAGGTTTTCATTTCAATGTTAGAAAACGTAAGCAGTTTTATCAGCTTAACTACACATCATATTCTTTATATTCATTGTTTATTTTCCAGTTTAAACAAGAAGTTCCATACTTTTGATATATACGGGACAGATCGTGCCCCATCAACAAGGACCATTCATGATTCTATTAGATGAGTCAGTATAAAGATCACCTGCTTCTCCCTCACACTACCCTGTTGCAGAAACATGGGTTCTACCAGTTTCCACCAGAAGTGAATTATTATAATATATTAAATTATAACAAAGGCTATTTATGTGATAATGATTATCATAAACTCGGATTTAGGATAATGTTTTAGACAGAATGCAGTTAGAGAGTATGGTTTCTGTACAGTCCAACTATCGCTTCTGACAAAACTTCATCTAAACAGCCCAAGGTGGAAAAATACATTGGATCTTAAATGCAGACAAGATGAGAGCAGTGCATTCCAGCCGGCCCTGTTACTGCAGCCAGCCTGTCTGTTAGCATGAGCAGAGGAGCAAGGAGTGAAATGCACACTGACAGAGGAATGCTTGATTTTCTTCCTGGGGCTGTAGAGAAGGATCAGAAGTGCAACCAAACAGAATGTGTGATTGGACTTTTGTCTTTAGGCTTTAGTTGATAGCACCACGATATGTAAGACATACTTCAGTGTACGTGACCTGTGATTATCCGCAGTCATTAAAATCAAAAGGAGATAAAGAAGTGCAACCTACTTGCAATAGATGGGATTATGAGCGAGTTGAAATATGGCTGCTAGAGGCAGAGAAAGCATCATTCTCTGGTAGAAGTAACGCTACTAAAAAGCAGAAATATGTCAGTAGTTGCTGATGAATGAATGCTACAGTATGTAATGTTAACTCAGAACATGTACTACAGATGTCATAGTTCACTACTCATCCAACTGACATAAAAAAAAAATCAAAACTGGTCATTCAAAAGTGTCCATTGCCATAAAAAGCTGAGGCATCAGCCAACCACAGTGTTATTCATAAACACACGAGACGAGACCGCTTCAGCTGTCACTGAATATCCAACACATTGGTGTCAGTACGGGCGGCACGGTGGTGCGGTGGGTAGCACTGTCGCCTCACAGCAAGAAGGTTCTGGGTTCGATTCCCGCCGGAGGCGGCCCTGGTGCCTTTCTGTGTGGAGTTTGCACGTTCTCCCCGTGTTTGCGTGGGTTCTCTCCGGGTTCTCCGGCTTCCTCCCACAGTCCAAAGACGTGCATTAGGTTAATTGGCTTCTCTCCATTGCCCGTAGGTGTGAGTGTGTGAGTGAATGGTTGTCTGTCTATGTGTTGCCCTGCGATGGACTGGCGACCCGTCCAGGGTGTACCCTGCCTCTCGCCCGTAGCCAGCTGGGATAGGCTCTAGCACCCCCGTGACCCCGCACTAGGGAGTAAGCGGTTAAGAAAATGGATGGATGGATGGTGTCAGTACCAGAGGTGTGCCAAAAAGCAAGTGTACATACAGTAGAGGTGTCATGTGATGTGATGACGTCTCAGGAACAACCTCAACCAAACAGATGTTTATTAGATTCCAGAAGCCCTGGTTCACTTTATAGTTCTACCTCAAGTTATTAGGACATTCGATTGCAAAGTCTTTGCTGTACCGTTGTTATTTTTTTACACTTTACGATTTTAGAGAACATCAAACCTTCCATTCAACCTTTAACCTTATTTTGTAAAGAGCTTTGCAGTGATGTTTGTTTCCAGTTGACACTCAATACTTTAAATAAATTGAACTGAACTAAACGCTGGACATCAAGGCAGAACTTTACCCGTTTCATCTCCTGGAAAACAATTTATCAACATTTGTGTTCTGCGGTGTTCTGATAAACCCACACTCCGCTTAAGCATTAATAAATTTTTATTTCAGGTAAAACAACATTAACAACATTTACAGAAGGACATTACATCTTCCATAATAACGTTACATACAGGTCGTAACAAATAATGCAACAGATAATCTACTGTATACTATATATGTTTCACTTGGTGAAGCGTTCGGCGACACTTCTGTTTTTCCAAACCACGTAAAAATGATTTATTTTCAGTGCAGCATACAAAAAAAAAAAACACAAGAGAAGCTTTGTAGAAAAAAAAGAAACACAGATTAGTTGTTCCTCACAGCAAGGATACACGCTGGATACAACCTGTATGTTTTCCTACTTATACCACTTGATAAAGAATGTCAAAAATAAATGCCTTATATTATATTCACCATATATGTATATTCATACAGTGATAACATTTGGGGACATATGCAACCCTGTATACAAACATAATGGAAGCATTACCGTTTCACTTTATTAAAGGTGTATCACCACTTTATCACTTTCCATTTCTATTGTTATTCTACTTTGTTTCCTGTCACAGTGCTTAATGTGCAATTCCACCAAGTCCTTCTTTCACTGGATTTTATTTTATTTCATATATATGCAGAACATTCAAGTTTGTTGCGAGTGCCTTCAGGAACTCTGCCCACACAGGATTCAAAAATATAAGTTCTATACAAGACAGCTGCCAAAGCTCCATAGAAATAAGAGTGTTTTCAGGGCTAGAAATGAAGCAGTGTGAGCGATTGTACAAGGAGAAACATACCAAAAATAATTATTCAGCTGCTAATGCTGCCTGCGATGCCTTAAAGCCACACAAGGCTGGGCAATCTCAGCGCGCTCGATGGTATTAACCCTCTTCTGTCACGCCGTTTTACTGGCATTACCCTCTGCCTCCTCCCTCCTTCCGTCCTTTCTTTCCCGGTGCACAATCGCAGCCTCAGCGTGAGACTGAAGAAGCTGGGCGATAACGTCCAGCGCTGCATTTACAGAGGCGCTCATCCATTTGTGGTAGAGGTTCAAAACTGGGGAGATATTTACATTTGTGAGAAAGGGCTGGTTTGCTCAGTGTCAGGCGAAGCGGGGATAAGCATATTGGTTTATATATTTATATATATTAGCAAGTGCATAAAAGTGACCAACTGTAAAAGGCTGGAATGTACTGTAGGGAGAACTGATCTGTCTTTAATAAAGTGCATTTCTAAAACACAAATGGGGAGACTTTGCCTCACGTTTATTCGTTTTTGGGTCAGTCTGCAGTTAAACAAATGGAACATAGTTCATCAAGCGTCAAAGATACGACTCCAATTTCAAAGTTTGCTTTCTCCACCTGTAAATGACTGTAATGAATGAATACAATTTCAATTGTAATGAAATGTTTACACATTTACAGTAGATGTTTGACTTATACCAACATCCATGTGCTGCGCATGTTGGAGGATTTTTTTTGGTGTATTATTTGGGGTCTGTAAAATTGGAGAAAAAAATCCACAGACCTAGTTTTTCAAATTGAGCTGAAATCCTTTGAACACAAAGCCAGTCATTTTCGTTTTATACTATAAACTTGCAGAATCTGATGTTTTTAAGTCCCATGTGGCACTTGCCTGTATCTAGATGGACTAGATGTAAGAGCCAAGCTTTGAATGTGACAGACGGCAAAGCAAGTTCCAGCTGAAGGTCGTGGAGGGGCTTCGGGGTTGTACTGTGCCGAGGCTGGTGGAACTACAGGTACAGGAAGATTATCCTAGCAGGAAATAGGTAATATCAGACTGTGTGGGTGTTTTAAAGGGTTCGGAGGGATGTGATAATTGTTCAAATGTTCAGTTCTCTGCAGTAACACATCTGCAGCTTCACCTTCTGACTAGTCAACAGTACAGGGCCAATATTATTATTGATGTTAATATCAGACTGATTAACAAAGAGGAAGCTATTGCATTGATAGTACTTCACAATTATCACCTTATGTCTAAAGTAAAATATTCAGATATTTTTTACATAAACAGAGCAGAAGAAAACAAAACAGAATAAAGATCTTTGCAGATGATACTGTGCCGTACAGGTCTCCTTCTTCAGAACTTAGAGGATGTAACATCTGGGGGAAGCCTCTGCTTGGAGCACATGTTTGTGGTGGAGGGACTGATTTAAAGTTATTCACCACCAACACAAGACACACACAAACACACACGTGCCTAAAGTAGTAAGTATCAGATTTGAACATTTGACCAGTGAACTGAACAAACAGCTGGAGCAGATCATTTGTGTAAAATATTGCAGATGTTTTGATAGCATCGGCTAAATTCAACAGATTGTCGTGGGCCAAATCAAACCATAGGCCACGCAGCCTATTGCCTTGGTGTTTTGCCTTTTGTTTTAGCTCTTATAAATGATGGAAGCACCAACGCTTAGCTATTGCCGTTTTACGTAGTGTCTCACACACACCAGCGCACACACATGTACAGCTTTTGTCGGTTACAGTATTGCATCTTTATTATTATGCACGTTGGGCGATGCTGTCCCTGTTGTGCATCTGGCTTCTCATTTGCAACATCAAACAGCTTGATCTGCATCCACGTCGGAGGTCCTATTGTTATTTTTCAAACAGGCCTTACTTTTTTTATCAGTGGGTTATGTCCCGCAGCATCAAATATTTTCAATACATTAAGTGCCATATTTAATTATGCAAAAACAATTACAAGGATATTGTGAATGTACAACTTTTACAACTGACACACTACAGAACCAGGTTTGACTCCAGAGTCCTTTGTGTGGTTGAAGTCAACCAGACCACTTTGGTTAAGGTTTGGGGAAGATTGTGCAAGTAAAAAAACACACACTGCCTGAAATGACTTCATTTTCTTTGTAGCCAGACCACAGTATTTGCCCAACCTTAACCATGTGCTGGGTCTGTCTAACCTGCTGTACGAAGTTCGGCTTCCATTCCTCCAAAACCCATTTGTTGTTATAGACGTGGTTGTCAATATATTGATACATGCACGTTATCAGTTATCAGCCAGTTTCAGTATAGTCTCTTTACTACACATGGGTTTTTTATAACACTAAATCAGCAAAAGCAAGAAAGGTCAGTAAGAGTGTAGTGGACAATTATTGGTGTGTTCATTTAGAAAAGGCCAATAAATTTGCAATTTGAATCAGATATACTGACTTTGATTTAAAAGGCAGGGTTGCCTAGCTAATTTGACATCATACTAACCATCTGCCCAAGGACCTCCAATATGGCTGCCAGATGATGCGTTACACCATATAAAAGCCCGCTCTTATTATTATTATGATGATAATAGTCCCACAAATTAAACCCAGTTAGTAAGATGTAAACAACTAATCCTTCAGGACTTAGTTTTCTTTTTGTTTTACAGATGCATTGTTGCTCACACACATGTCCCCTATATGCGTTCTATGTGCAGTGCAGTGATGAAGCTATATTACAGTTGTCCGCTATATAGTTTCTAGATGAGGATATAATACATACAAATATACATTCCTAAATAGGAGGCTAGTTACAAACACAAAACGCAATATGTACCAATATTAAAGTCCTTTTGTTTATACGGTGACAAATGTTATGAGTTATTAGAACCTTATAAAAAGTAAACAAAATGTTCAAATGATAGCCTGAACCCTTAGGTACTGTTCCTAATGCACACATGCATTCAGGTGGACTCAGTGATCACTCTCTTTATCATGCACGCACATACACACACACCCATACATATTGTGAAAGTAATAAATAAAGAGAACTTGGGCTCTTTGATTTCTCTGGATCCTCCGTGTCCGTGTCTCGACCTTCATCTTTTTAGGAAACAGTCACCTGAAACACAGAAAGAGACACAGCACAGTCCATCAGTAACACATGCATCACATCACAACATATAGAGCGAGCAGACACCAGTACAAGGATAGAGGATAGGTACAAGGACATAGAAGGTACAAGGTAGTTTGTTGGTTTGTTTGTTTGTATATGTGGCCCTGTAATGGACTGGTGACCTGTCCAGGAGCCACCTTTTGCCCCAATGAGAGTTTTTCCTTTGCTGATCGCTTTAATCTCAGACACATAGGTAAGCCTGAAGGTGCCTGCACAGCCAGATACACCCCCAGATGAGTATTTTGGATGAACCCCCCCTTGCAGTTCACTGTTTTCCTGACTTGACCTGAATTTCTCGATGGATTGGCGTTTGAATAGAACTCCAAAACTCCTGACTAAATCAAATCACACTACTATG